>NW_006921838.1:3483080-3499397 GCF_000298275.1 Orycteropus afer afer
GTATCACCATGGAAGGAGATTGCCCAATCTTCCTTCTGAGGAGTGGCTGGTGGGTTTAAGCCATCAGCCTTCTGGTTAACAGTCAGGTACTTTCAAGGACGGAGCAGAATTACTTCCTGTCTCAAGTTTGTTTGCATCATATAGATTCACTCTCCTTGGATACGGATCCTGAGGCCCAGGCTCCCCTATTAGTCATTAAAATATAAAATCTAGCATTTAAGGTCTTTTCTCCAGTCTGGTAACTATGAGATTTTGGGTCTCTGCTTACTGATCTCACTTTTAATTACTTCTTCATTTTTAGAATATAAGAATTTCCATTTATTGATTTTCACTTGGCTAAATATTTCTAAAATAATTCTGTCATAATTTTAATGAGTTGGTGTAGAAATAGAATCTGCTTAATTGCAAATACTGACCAGATGCCCTCATGTGATTTCTACTTCATCACACTGCCTTTCTGATCCCCAGAGTAAGACCACATAGTCTCACATGTAAAAGCTAATTTATCTTTCTCTATATGACAATTAAATATTGGCATTTTCAGAGACTCTGTCTTTTCTTTTGATATTCTTTCTGAACAAACTAAACTAATTTCAACATCTCAAGTAATTTATTTTTTAAAATTCCTATTTGATATAGCTAAAATAAGTCTTTGCTGAGTTACAGAACAGTATGCCTCATGTTAGCTTAAACTCAGCATATATAGAAGAGGACTTATCTTTTCAAATATCCCCTCAGAATTGACTATTTTATAAAGGGGCACCAATATATTCCCAGACAACCAAAGCAGAACACTGGAGAGCATTGACTGATGTCTTATTTTCCTAAACCCCTACCTTCAGTGGAGAGCCAAATTCCACCCCTTCTGCCTCTTTAGCATTACCATTATACAGAGGATACCCTCAAACTTCAGTCCTAATCCAATCGATTAGCCCCTCACACATTTTTAAATTGCACCATTTTAATACTAACCGAGTTGATGTCCATGTCTCTAATCTCTTTTTTTTTTTCCCTCTCCTAGGAGCTCTGGTGGTGTAGTGCCTAAAGCATTTGACTACTAACCAGAAGGCTGATAATTTAAACCCACCAGCCACTCCTTGGAAGGAAGGTTGAGCAATCTACTTCTGTAGAGATACCATCTCAGAAACCCAAGGAGGGGTCGCTGTAAGTTGAATCAACTCAGTGGCGGTGAGTTTGGTTTTTTTAGTCTTCTTTTGGCTGCAGTGCTATTTTCATTTATTTTTTTTAAATAAATAATTCATCCTCTTTGATCCCATAGATCAAGCCTTTCAATGAATTCCCATCACCTATAAGATAAAGTCCAAACTCATTATCTGGTTCTTGATAATTGATAGTCTTGATAATTATCTCATAAAACTGGTTCTTGATAATTGAGCAACTGCCTATTGGCCTAGACTTAATTCTTCAAAAAGCCCTGCACCACCACTAAATTTCAGCTTAAATAAGCAAAATGTGTCATGTCTCCATGACCTAACTCAAGCTATCACCTCTCTTCAAGTAAACATCATCACCTCAAATCCTCAGTCTTTTCCAGGGAAAGTGGATCACATCTTGCTTTATATAGTAAGTAACTAGGAATACTAATCCTTGGTACCTCTGATAATCTTAATTCACTGATATACTTACTCACTTGCTCTCCTATTCTGAGATTATGAGATTCATTTAGACAGCATTTCTCAACCTTATCAATATTGATGGATGGGACCAGACAATCCTTTCTTGTGGGGGGCTGTCCTATGTATTGTAGCATGTATAAGCATCCTTGACACCTAACGACTAGATGTTTGTTGCACCCCTCAAGATATATCAACCAAAAATGTCTCCCGTCATTGTCAAATGTCCCTTCAGTGACACAAATATGCCTGGTTGAGAGCCATTGCTTTAAGATAAGACCATATTTTAGAAGCCTCGTGTTCAAGTTCAAAATTTGTATTCCAAAAACATGGAGCAAATGAGTATATAATGAATGAAAATTGTCAAGATAATAACACAGTATGTGTGTGTGCGTGTGTATATGCGTGTGTTATACATACATATATATCTCATATAAAACCTTATTTCTTGATACACTATTATTTTAAATACCTGAAACACATAAAATATTTGACTTGTGAATTACATTTCTGAGCAACTCAGAGAGTTAAAGTTCAAATAATATTAGAAGGACAAGAGATTGCCTATATATATGCATGTCATGGTAAAAGACCAAATGCCAACTAAGATACACAGTGAAGAAAGAACAATTAGAGATTTTGTGAATTGACCACCTGTTCAAATTTATTTTGCCAAGGCTAATGTTTAGTTAAGTCAATACTTCTGCCAATTATAAGAGCCTTCACTGAATGAGCTCATGTTTGAATTTGGCAACTCTGCATTTCACCTAAAGGAAACATAATCTCCTGGGTAATTGTCAAAATAAGTAACTATGTTGACAATGAGACTTCAAATAAAAGCTAAATAAAGGAAAAATCATTACGATTCTTAATTTCTCTTCCTTTAGACACTTAACAAATGTTTAGAGAACACTTAAAATGTGCTAAATATTTGAAGCAAATAAAAATATCTTCCACAGATCCTTTTACTCCTATGAGAAAGGATAATTCATGCATTCAAATAACCTAAAGAATTACAGTTGAAAGATTAAGGAAGTTAAAGTGAAATAGATATCCCTTTCATTTGGAGTAATCGAGGAAGGAATTATAGAAAAGCCAGCATCAAAGTTAAGTCTTAAATAACAGTATGTTGAGATCAGCATTGCTTTTAATATTAAAAAAAAAAAAAAAGACCTGGAGAAGTCTTAACATTCCACATTATCAACAGTCACTTCCATTTGAAAATATTAATTCTGAAAATTGAAACAATATGTTAAATGCTTAGATTGGGATACAAAATTTAGCATTAGCTTTCAGTTTGAGCAGACATATGTAAAAATGCATTATATAAAGAAAAAAAAAACCTTGGGCAAAAGTATTCAATAATATTAATGATTTTTTCTGGTTTACAGGGTTAACAGGAGCAGTATGGTGTATTTTTTCTTGTTGTTGTTGGTATCTGTGGTTGGTACCGACTCATAGTGATCTGATGTAAAACAGAACAAAACACTGTGTGGTCCTGCTCCTTCCTCACAATTGCTGCCATCATTGAGCCCATCAAAGTAGCCAAGGTGCCAATCCATCTTGTTGAGGGTCTTCCCTTTTCTCACACACCCTCTACTTTACCCAGCAGGATATCCTTCTCCAAGGACTACTCCTTCTGACAACATGACCAAAATATGGGAGACAAAGTCTGGACATTCTCACTTCTAAGGGACATTCCAGCTGTATTTCCTCCAAGACAGATTTGTCTGTTCTTCTAGCAGTTTCTGGTACATTCAATATTCTTCACCAATACCACAATTCAAATGCAACAACTCCTCTGCAGTCTTCCACATTCACTGTCTAGATCTCACATGAATATGGGGCTACTGAAGTACCATGCCTTCGGTCAGGTGTACCTTAGTCTTCAAAGTGGCATCTTTGCTCTTAAACACTTCCAGGAGGTCTTTTCCAACAGATTGGCCCAATACAATACTTTGTTTGATTTCCTGACTGCTGCTTCCATAGGTATTGTTAAGTTTGGACACAAGTAAAATGAAATCTGTGACAACTTCAACCTTTTCTCCATTTATCATGATATTATTTATTGGTCCAGTTGTGAGGACTTTCGCTCTCTTTATGTTGAGGTATAATCTGTACTGAAGGCTATATAGTCTTTGATCTTTATCGGTAAGTGCTTCAAGTCCTTTTTATTTTTAGCAAGCAATGTTGTATCATCTGCATATTTTAGGTTGTTAATGAGTCTTCCTCCAATCCTGATGTCTTGTTCTTCTCCATATAACACCAGATTCTTGGATTATTTGCTCAGCATACAAATTGAATAAGTATGGTGAAAGTGATAACATTGACATGCACCTTTCCTGATTTTAACTATGCAGTATCCCACTGTTCTCTTCAAACGACTGCCTCTTGGTCAATGTACAGTTTCCACATGAGCACAATTAAGTGTTCCAGAAATTTCATTCTTCTCAATATCATCCATAATTTGTTATGATCCACAGAATTGAATGCCTTTTCATAGTCAATAAAAGACAGGTAAACATCTTTCTGGTATTTTTTGGTTTCAGTAAGATCCATATGACATTAGCAGTGATATGACATGGTAAGCAATGATAAAAAGAATGACTTCTTTAGATATCTTAATAGTGAAAATTTATCTTTAATAGCTGTTTATTAATTTATAAGTACAAAAATAATAAGCTTAACAAAAGTTTTGGTTTTTTTTTTTGACACTACTTACATTTGGGGATATAAGGTGTTTATTTTATCCCCCATATATTTATGTTATTCTTACATCACAGGAAAAAAAAAATCTAAATTTTTTTTTTCGCTGTATTATATTTTAATCATTAAATGGTTCTAGTCCTCAGCTCTGGTAGCATAGTGGCTAAGACACTTGCCTGCTAACCAGACGGCTGGTGGTTCAAACCCACCAGCCACTCCTCGGAAGGAAGGTTGGGCAATCCTACTTCCGTAGTGATACTGCCTCGGAAACCCAAGAAGGGGTCGCTATGAGTCGGGGCCGACTCGACGGCACATAACAACAACAACAAGTCCTCAAATTAAACAGATGCAATAATCAGTTTTATGCATTATTTCAGCCGGAATACAGCCTTTTCAGAAAGCTTCTCTTTTCAGAGATAGCTGGGAATGTAGTTCTAACTCAAGCATTTGGGGTGTTCTACCCTTGCCTCTCAGAAGGAAGATGGGGCAATCTACTTCCATAGTGATACTGCCTCGGAAACCCCAGGAGGGGTGGCTATGAGTCGGGTCTGACTCAATGGCATATAACAACAACAACAACCACCCTTGCCTTAGAGGCCTGTAGTGCTTTCTGTCATTAATCCACCCAACTTCCCAGAATGCCTCTTTGTTTTATACATGACATAGTAAAATGAACTGCCTCATTTCTGGAACACATCAAAACTATTCAAAACTCATCCATTTTGAACCACTGACCTTCTGGATAGCAGCCAAATGCCTTATCCACTATGCCACCAGACTTCCAAGAACTCTGTATTCTATAATATTTAAAGGGGTTTGTGGTGAAATCAAACAGGAAAGCAGTTAAAACCACAAAATTCCAAGTTTCATTTGGTGTACCACTAGCAGAATCTCCTGAAGAAAGGAGGGATGGCCCAGGAGATTGAATCTTAGAGGCATAATTAGATTCCAAACCAAACCAAACCCACCACCACTACGTTAATTCTGACTCCTAGCAACTCTATAGAGCAGAATAGGACAGCTCCATTGGGTTTCCAAGGCTGTAAATTTTTATAGAAGCAGACTGCCTCATCTTTCTCTCATGTAGTGGCTGGTAAGTAGCCCCATATTTTAACCACTGCACAACCAGAGTTCCTTTGTAATTAGTTTGCATGCATGTTTTGTCTAATGCAGATTCAAGAATATGAGTAAGTAAAAACTGATAATTATTTTCCCAGAACCCCGTGATGGACTATGGTTAGTTGCATCTTTTAGATGAGAACACTAAGCTTTTCAGAAGAGAAATAAGATTACACAACTTGGAAAACAGACTTCAAACTCTAGCTATCTAATAGAGGGCTGTGGTCTTAATTGCTGTTACTTAACTTCTTTCAAATAAAGCTCATAAGATTGCCAAGGGTCAGGCTTTGGAGACCACATTTATCTGTCAGAAGGACTATGATGTTCTAAATGTATAAAAGATCAGCATCCAGGAAGAAATAATAGAGAGGTGCTCGACAAACATGAAAATAAAGAAAGCAAAGGAGTCTAAGAAAATTCTAGGAACAGATCTTGAATGCTCCATACTCATTTTTCACCATCCCTGTGGCAGTGAGTGGGGTGGATGAGTCTATTTCCTTTGAAAGCCCTATTGGACATGCATAAAGAAAATGACAAACTGAATTTTATTGGGATGAGGATAATACAGAATACAGTAGAAAATGCTAACACAGCAAATTCCATTACCTTAATTCTAATTCATCTTCTCTCTTTGCTCATTTCTTTACTCATTTTGATTACTTCCATTTTTATGATTGTTGTGTTCTTTAGGACATTTCCAAGATATTTAGGACATTTCCCAGATACCTCAGCTCTCCCAAAGGAAGCAGTTTTTGTTCGTTTGTTTTCTTTTTAACTCTGTTGTTTTACATACATGATATCAATGATTTTAGATGATTTCATAAGCAAGTAAAATTAATAAATCAAAATTCTGCCACATTGAAATGATCGGTCTCCCTCTTTCTTAGAATTTATTACATAAATGTAGTAATCAATATGTACCAATCAATATTTCTGGAAAATATTGTAAATTATGTTAGAAGATTGTTTAAAAAAAAAAAAAAAAAAAAAAATTAAATATACAAAGCTTAAATACCTCCTCTTCCATGAACACATTTGTATCACTGGAGTCCATATTGAATTATATGTGTTTGGATGATTCACATGGTGTTGGTCTTAAATTTTAATCACATGTATGCATGTTGTGAGAGCTCTGGTGGATTAGTGCCTAATGCATTTAGTCAAATGGCAGATGGCTGGCAGTTTGAACCCACTAGCTACTCCTTGGAAGGAAGATTGGGCAATCTACTTCCGTAGAGTTACCGCCTTGGAAACCCAAGGAGGGATCTCTATGAGTCGGAATGACTCTATAACAGTGAGTAGAGTTAGATGCATGTTGTGTCTCTTCAGTCCAAAAAGCCCAAACTCACTGCCACTGAATCAGATCCGACTCGTAGCAACCGCTCCTTGGGTTTCTGAGGTGGTACCACTGTAGAAAGTAGATTGCCCAAACTTTCTTCCAAGGAGTGGCTGGTGGGTTTGAACCACCAGCCTTCTAGTTAGCATTCAAATGTCTTAGGCACTATGCCATTAAAGGTGGCATTTTTTACTTCCTTAAAGCCATTCTTCCTAAGAGCTGAATGTTTCTTAAGATAGTGTCTAAATACAGGAATAAATACATGTGTGTTTAGGTAGGGACTGGTGAATAGCCAGTGCCAAAAAAGAGTGGGTATTTAAGATATATTTGATAGAATGTATCTGCACAGAAATAAAGTTATTTCTAGAAATAAAAAATCATAATAAAAGGCAGTAAAATAAACATAGTCTCAGGTTAATCTAGAGTTAGAATTAGAGTGCTGTATGACAGAAATGTATTCATTTTTCCCATGATTTAGACTTTTCCAGAATTTTTTCCCAAAAGGCTTTTGCTTGGGGGACAGGAAGTGTTGCTTCGTTGGACTGCAACCTTTCCAAGCACACACCATGCCTAACATGCCCTTGCCTTAAGACCTATGTAATTGTGGCTCTCTCTGCATGAAAAGTGTAGCCTTGATCATCACATGGCTTGCCCTTGCATTTACTCAGGTCTCTGCTCAAAGGTCACCTCTTTAGAAAGGTGTTTTCTGACAACTGAATTTAAAATAGCACGTCAATCTCTATGGATTTACCTTGCTTCTTTTCAGTAGAAAACTAAAGCTCTCTGTTTTTTGTGATTTTTTTTTTCTTAGAATTTATACTTAATAAGGACAGAAACCTTGTCAGTTTTATGCAGTCTACTTCAAGTTCTTACAGTAATTCCTGCAGGATAACACAACACAACACAACACCCTGTGGAGGAGTCAGAACTGACTCATAGTGATCTCTCCTTGGGTCTCTGAGATGGTATCACTCAGAAGTAGATTGCCCAACCTTCCTTCCAAGGAGTGGCTGGTGGGTTTGAACCATCAACATGTGGTCAGCAGTCAAATGCCTTAGGCACTATGCCACCAGAGCTCCCATCTGCAGAATAGGTACCCAATAAATGCTTGTTGAATGATGAGTGAGGGAATGAATAACATCATACCTTTTTCAACTCTAGGGCATAAATTTTGATGACTCTATTATGACTTAAACTCTTATTATGGGCCATTTTGTATTTACTGTTCCTTTCTCTTGGAAGTGATACCTCCTCTGAAACCCAAGGAGGGGTCACTATGAGTTGGATCCAACCTAACAGCAATGAGCTTTTTTTGGTTTCTCAGAAGGAGCTCTGGTGGAATATTATTTAAGGAATAATATTATTAATGAACTCACCAGTGGCTCTGCAGGATAAAGATGTGACAATTTGCTTCCATAAAGATTAGAGCCAAGAAAACCCCATGGGACAGTTTTACTCTGCTATGAGTCAGAATCAACTCTACAGCACCCAACAACAACAGCATATTGGTTTCAGTCTATCTCCCACATACAGTAGAATTTATATGCCTGAGGACATGGGCTTTGTTTACTGCTGTGACATCAACTCCTAGAATAGTGCCTAAGATCTAAGAGATGTTCTATAGGTATTTGTTGAATGAATGCAGGAATTAAATAAAAAGTATGACAAAGCAAAACAAAATCACTGTTCTCAGAGAGTTTCCAATACAGTAGGGAGGTTGCATATTAATCAATAATTACAAACATAATGAGTTTAAAAACATTAATCTAGATATGCTAATAGCAGTATGATACCTCCAGTCCAAGGTACACACTTCCAAATATCTAAGACTTTATGTTTCTTATGTGATAATGAAGAGATGAGAAGTGAGAAATATGACTGAAAGATAGAAGAAATGTTGAGAAGTTTTTACTTGGCTCAGTCATGGTTGGAAGAAGCAACATAAACATAAATTCCTTCCCACAGTTTAGAAAGGGATATAGACCAATTCATTTAAATGTAAGATGGGATATAAAGAAATCAACTGATGAGCCTGTCAGTAAAGAAATGTATGAATTAAAAATCTGTATGTGTCATATATGAGCTAGGTGACCTAGTGAGGCACTTAAATGCTCTTAGATCTCAAATTATTCATTGGTAAAATGAAGATAAAGATAGAATCCACTTCATCATGGCTCTGAAATGATGAAATGAGAGCATTCAGGTAATATATTAGCACAGTTCTTAGAGCACACATGAGCTATTAGTGCTATTATTTAGTTATTATTTTTTAGATGCCACCTGCTTCAAACACAGGTTTGAGGAAAAGAAAAAGGCCAGATATAAAACTGGTAAAATCAGAATGAAAAAATAGGAGTTAAGGAAAGAAAGATGATAAGACAGATATGCCAGTCAATTGGCTTATAATCAATCTCTGCTTGTACCTTCCCAATGGAATCTAGATTTTGTTGGGCAATGGCTGGTAATGTGTCCGGCTGCACTTCCCAGGCTCCCTTGCTTAGAGCTGTGGCCAGTAATTAAGTTGCAGACAGTGATTTTGGAATAGAATGTTTGGGTGGGACATTTAGGGAAACACTTTTTAAAAATGGGGGGGTACCTCAAACTGTGTACACATTTTACTCCTGTTCTCTTCACCTACCAGGATCTTTGGTAGTGAAGTGGTTAAAACATTTGACTGCTAACTAAAAGATCAGTGGTTTCAACACACCAGCCATTCTATGGGAGAAAGAAGAGGCAGTCTGCTTCCATAAAGATTACAGCCTTAGAAATCCTATGGGCCAGTTCTCCTCTGTCTTATAGGGGCACTATGAGTCAGAATCGACTCAATGACAGTGAATATGTTGTTTGCCTACCTTCTTCTCAGAACACAGTCCAGCTGGAGCTTTATCATCCATCTAGTAACAATGAGGTGACCTCAAATATGGTAGTCCCAAACTAAGAATCTACTACCCATCTGTCAGTTGGTCATACTGTAGTGGCTTTTGTGTTGCCATTATACTGAAAACTATGCCACTGGTATTTCAAATACCAGCAGGATTCTCCCATAGTGGGCAGGTTTTAGCAGATCTACCAGACTAAGGTAGACTAGAAACAAAGGCCTGGTGATCTACTTCCAAAAAATTAGCCAATAAAAACTCTAAGGGTCACAACAGAATAATTTTCCATATAGGGTTGGAAGATGAGTCCCTTAGGTTGTAAGGCACTACATAATGGCTGCTGTAATGAAATAAAATATGCCAAAAATAATGAAGATGGTGCGAGACCAAGCAACCTTTCATTATGTTATACCTAGGCTTACCATAGGAGCTCTGGTAGCATAGTGCCTAAGGCACTTGACTGCTAACCAGAAGGCTGGCAGTTCAAACCCACCAGCCACTCCTCGGAAGGAAGATTGGGCAATCTACTTCCGTAGTGATACTGCCTTGGCAACCCAAGGAGGGGTCGCTATGAGTCAGGGCCGACTCAACGGCACATAACAACAACAACAGGCTTACCATGAGTTAGAGTTGACTTGATAGAAATTAAAAACAGCAACAGCAACAAACTAAGAATTTTGAGTCATAAAAATTGAAAGAGTCTAGGTCTCTGATGATGTCATGAACATAATGATGTCATACAAGTCTGAACTGCCACCTTCTGACTCCTCTTAAGAAGAGTCTGGCCAGTTTTTGTTTATCTAATTTATAAATCCCATAGCCAAACATAATTTTAACTAATAGAGGCAAGTGAGAGAATTATACCACCCCAAAAAAGAATAAATAAATAAAGAGTCTAAGACAATCTGTTGTGCTTGCATATAGTTAAGCTGTGAACTTGCCAATAGTCATGTGAAAGGTTATAAAGCTCTTAAGAAGTAGTAAAAGAAAAAAAAAATTCCAAATCATAGGCAGCTAAATATATTCCATTAAGTAGAATCTAAAGTAATAGTTCACTGGTTTTTATATTTTGATCTGTGTATTTGTTAGATTTTTCAAGATACAAATGGATCTTCATGTTTACTTCTACCTTTGGTTGAGAGAAAAATGTTAAGGTTCACAGTAGGGCTGTGAAACAGTTCTATGGAAAAGGCTAAAACATGTTTCCTAAATGCCTGACCTGAGTTGGAAGTAGAAATTAAAGAATATAGAAGAAAGGACAGTTTGGCTGAATCTTGCACTTCATCCAAAATGAATCATGGCAACCTCTATGATTGATTAGCTAAGTGAAGCTAAATATTAACAAATTTGCACTGAAGTACAGACACCATTTGAGTAAATAAAAGGCAACCCACGTGATTTCTATTTTGGGGGTGAGTGGCAACAGTGGCTGTTCTGTGAAAACAATTAAAATGTTTGTTCAGAAAGAAGGTTACTGCATGTATGTACCAAGGTGAATCCAAAGAGTTTCTAAAGGTAGGACCAAGACATTTATTAAGCAGCAGTTTGCATTTGCTGAAATGTTTTAATGACAGTTTAAATGGATGCCACAGAGATCAGCACCATAAGGCATGGAGAAAATGACTTTGCTCTGGACGATTTCAAGAGCAAATCATCCAGATTTTTGCTCACCTTGACCATCAGAAAGACTTTGATTTGCCGTATGTATACCAACTTAATTATCTACTATTGTCAGCTCAGAGTAGTATTTGGGGAATTAATGTCCTGGTCTGGAGCACTAAAATAAGAAACAAGGGAATGTCAACTGTGCATTCAAATGATGCAATGCTAGTTAAGGAAGGGAGATTTTTGCAAGGGAGAGGAGTTCTCTCTTAAATATGGAAAGCAAGGGAATTCAGAATAGAAAAGCTGACAGAGACAGGGTAGCCTTAATTTACATGTCAGCTATAATATCTGCCTTACAAGACTATTTACTTGGTAACTCGATGACATTCCTTAAACTAGTTACCGTAGCAACTGCCACATGACATCCAGCTCTAAGACACAGAACATCTTCCTGCAAGAAACAAAAACACCATCAATGTCTCAGAGGAATATTACCATTTTGAGTAATGCTGATGGTATGAAGGAAAGGTGCTAGCTCCAATTTACTGTGCTTTTTTTTTTCCTTTTAATAATTCCTATATTCTGGGAGCTCTGGTAGCATAGTGCTTAAGGCACGTGACTGCTAACCAGAAGGTTGGCGGTTCAAACCCACCAGCCACTCCTCGGAAGGAAGATGAGGCAATCTACTTCTGGACTGATACTGCCTCGGAAACCCAAGGAGGGGTCGCTATGAGTCGGGTCTGGCTCGATGGCATATAACAACAACAACAACATATTCTGGTGAGAAGCCCTGGTGATACAGTGGTTAAAGCACTTGGCTGCTAATCAAAGGTGAGCAATTTGAATCCATCAGCCATTTGTGAGAGAGAACTGGCAGTCTGCTTCCATAAAGATGTCTGCCTTCATAAAGATGGACAGCCTTGGGAACCCTATGGGGCAGTTCTACTCTGTGCTGTAGGGTTGTTATGAATCAACATCGACTTGAGAGCAGTAGGGTTTTTTGATTTTTCTATATTCTGGTAGAATGCCAACAGAGTTTTCAATATGTTTTCTCTCCCATCTATCACTTTTCCTTTTTTTTTTAATTTTCATTATCTAAATATTAGCTTTCAGTTGAGCCTGCTAGAAAGCTTCCCACAAATAAAACACAAACAACCTGCTCAATTTGGTTTTTAAAAGCATCCCTTCAAGTGCTGTAGGTTCTCGTTTAATATTTTTAAATGATAGGTCAGGGATCACCAGTATCAAAACACTGTGATTCTTGGTTAAAAATGTAAATTATTTCACCCAAACTCAGATCAAATGAGTCAGAATATCTGGCATGAGACTTCGATTTTTTCCTTTTAATAAGCTTTTTATCCTTAATAAGCTAATCTGTTAATTAAAATCAGTAGTTGAATTCTTTATAAGATGTCTACCTTCCTAATTCTGTTTTATATTTGCTTATTTGTTTTACTAATATGCTTTCTCCCCTTGACTGTTACTCCCTAATTCCTTGTGTACAAATACCACCTGTCACTCATAGCCCAGTTCAAATATCACTCCTTCCTTAAAAAACCTTCATTTTCACCACTAGTATATGGCCTCTACTATTTTTCTACTTCACTAATTTTTCTAATTCCTACTTTATTTTCAGGGAGCTCTGGTAGCACAGTCCCTAAGGCACTTGACTGCTAACCAGAAGGCTGGTGGTTCAAATCAACCAGCCACTCCTCAAAAGGAAAGTTGGGCAATCTATTTCTGTAGTGATACTGCCTTGGAAACTCAAGGGGGGGTCGCTATAAGTCGGGTCCAACTCAACGGCACACAACAACAACAACAACTTTATTTTCAAGAGTGTACCAGATACATATATTTTGGTGAGCCTCTTCTTTTTGTTCCCATTAAACTGCATGCCAATTTTTATCACAATATTTAGAGTATTACAATACTTAGTTTATGATATCTCTTTTCCTCATTAGGCTTTGAGTGTTTTGAAAATGGGCATATCTATTCACATCTCTGCCCAATGTCTGGAACAGAGTTGTCAACAAATGACTATTTCATGAATTGACCTATATTTTATAATAATTAGAACCACAGATCCACAAACTTAGCTAAGATTATAGAGCAATAATGCATCACACATTCACAAGAACTTTGAGGTAGTTACTATTAATAATTCTATTATTAATAGATGAAGAGGAAGACATAGAGAGGTACATGGGAGTTATAGACAACAAAGATGAACCCTTTGGCATGTACAGTACTGTGGTGTCCTTGATGGTATAGATTGGTGGATAGGCTGAATGATCAAGTATGTCTAGGCAGGGGGGAGTGTGCCCATGACCATGTATAGGGTTGCCAGACAATGTTTCTACAGGCATATTTGTATGTGCTGTAAGAATGTCCAGATGTGTAGTAGGAGCTGACAAGGGCCAAGGTTGTCATGACTTCTTGACCACAGCCAGCTACTCAGAGGGAGTGAGTAGTTGGACCTGTGGTCTCAGGACAATGGTCTCAGGGGACATCAAGCTCAACTGGCATAACATACTGCACAACAACATCAGTCCACATCCTACATTGGTGAGTAGTGAATGGGATCTTAAAAGCTTGCAAGTGGCTATCTAGATGGAAAGATGGTTCTCTCCTCATCTAAAGCAAAGAAGAATGAAGAAAACCAAAGATGAATGGAAACAATTAGTCCAAGGGACTAGAAGAACATGTGATCCTCAGCCTATGTGACCATGAGACCAAAATAACTGGATGGCGCCCAGCTATCACTGTCAGCCACTTGGAGTGGGATCAGTGCAGGGGATCCTCGATGGAGTGGGAGGACAATGTGGAACAAAACTCAAAATCATTAAAAAAAAAAAAAAAAAAGGACCTGGTTTGCTGATCTGATAGAGCCTGGTGAGGCATCCAACACAATAGCTCCTAGTTACCACCCTTCAGGTCTTGAATTGAACTCATTCCTGTGAGTTCCAGCCAACCATTAGACAGGCATGTGGGGTGAACATTTACATCACATAGATACATTCCTTGGAGCAATAAATCATGGGAGAGCAGAAGGGCAGTGTTTACACAGGGAGACAACTCGAGGAACAGGAGTACATGGGAGGGAAGGACACAGGGAAGAGGAACAAAAAAATAAGAAAAAGAAGGAAAATAATAATAATAATTCCATTTCACAGCCTTGAAGAGATAAACCAGCTGTCTTAGATACACAACTATTAAGTTGGGGATAAGGTTTTCAAAATTGAGTTAATTAATAGAAGACAAAAAGCTTAACCAACTACACATTGTACTTGCTTAAGAGGTCATGAGTTAATATTCTTTATTTTAACTTTCATCTGTTGGACATGGCTTAGAATACAGGCATAAAACAGATTTGACATAAAGATTTAGCCTTCACAAATAAATCAATACCCAGAAACTCTGTCTCTCTCCATGTCTCTTTTATAAACACACAAAGATTCAGTATTATATAGTAAATAAAGAAAAAAAAATGCAATAGAGTGTGTGATCTTGGGTAAATGACTTCTTTCTAAGCATTTCCATACCTATAAAATAAAGGACTGGAATTCTATGATCTCAGAGACTCTGTACAAAGATAGAATCCTAGGATTCAGTCAGTATGCCTCTTACACATATCATTTATGTATTTTTTTTGGTATACACACACACACACGTATATATGTATATAGTCATTCATTCATTCATTCATTCATTTTGATCTGTAAAGCCATGTGCCCCAGATCTGGTGGACTTTCCTAGTAAAGCAGTATTTGTCCAATTTAAATCCTCTAGTGTTGTTTCCTTATTTGGCTCAGAGAAATTGGCAAAATATTATTAATGTGTACAAGGATTTACTCTAGCTTCAGCTTTTTAATATATGTGAAAACATAGGCTCTATAACTTACAAGTGATACTATTTTATTTTTTTTCTTTCTCCCTCAAGAACATAAGGGCCAAGAGCAAGGATTTTTGTGTGGTTTATACCTCGATGTACCTACAGCAGTGAATGGTACATGATGGGCCCTCAATATCTGTTAACTGAATGAATGAATTAAAAATCATCGAATTATTCCTCTTTTGTCCTTTCATCTAAATAGACAATACTAGTCATTGTTTTTTGCTATGAGTTAAGTATCTGCTAGGCATGGCTCTAGTAGTTAATTAAGAATTTTGAAACCCAGAAACGCACATGATTCTACCCATTATGGCTATTAAAAATGTGTTATATCTATTATGGAAATGACTCCTTTTTTGGTCAAGATAATAAAGGGCAAGTCCCTTATGTTAAAAAAAAAAAAAAAAAAATAAAATCCAATCTTAAAGAATAGACAATGAAATTTTACAACAATTTCAGTGTCCTTGAAATAAGCCTGATGTTGGCACAAACAAAAAAGAAAAATGGAAAAATTTAGCTTTTTTGTATATCATGAGATTTGAGGGCTATTATGCTAAATTAGCTCCAGTTGCCTGGAGGATGTCTTAGGTAACTGCAGCCATCCCCAAGCATTACTGAGTCTAATTCCTGATGCCATGCTTAGAAATGCAGAGAGCCCCTATCACAATGATAAACTGCATGAGTAGACCTGACTGTGAGAAAAATCAATCAAATTGGAAATATACAGTGTGAAAAACCATAGATTACTGAGGGGAAGTTTTCCTCTCTGTAAATATCAAAGGGAAGCAACAAAGAAAGAGGCTATTGTTCTAATTATGTAATGGAACACTGTTTTTAAGAGCACTTTAGCTTTATATACATACGTAAGACTCTGCATTAAGCAAGGCTATCTTTTCTCTTCTGGGGAAAAGCATCATTAGATGTCAAAATGGATTTCCCCAAGCCACTATTTTATATATGTAGATTCCTAATTTCATCTAGTAAGGACCCTGCATGGCTATGATCTTCTTTCTGATAAACTAGAATGTATCCCATTCTGTTTTCTTTGGAGAGAGCATTAGGAATTAGCCAGATAAACATGGTGTGATTGTTAAAGGGGGATATTTTCATTAAACTAAAGAAAAAAAAATGCAATAGAGTGTGTGATCT
>NW_006921838.1:3499539-3528261 GCF_000298275.1 Orycteropus afer afer
GTTGACAAGGAAGCTAAAGGGTCATCATGTTGTTGTGGAGAGCACATAGATTAGAAATGAGGTGACCTGGGGTTCAATTCTTCTAAGAGTGTCCCCCAGAATGACCAAATAGTGCTTTACAGCATGAACATTTCCCAAGAAGGATTGTTTTTAAATGTGACCATGCAACATGCAGAGTGTGGGGAACTTAGATAAAGAGAGATTGAGTCTAGAAGTGTAGTCAGGTCAAAAGTGGGTATTTGTGAGAGAACAGGAAAACATGACAAGTATAATAAATTGTGACCACCAAGCCAAAGGAGAATTAGGGATTTAAAGGACAAAAAATGATAGCAACTTCAGAATATAGAAGAAGCTCTGGTGGCACAGTGGTTAAAGCATTCATCTGCTAACCAAAAGGTAAGCAGTTGGAACCCACCACCTACTCCTTGAGAGAAAGATGAGATAGTCTGCTTCCATAAAGATTTACAACCTTTGAAATCCTACAGGGCACTTCTACTGTGTCCTATGAAGTTGCATTAGTCTGAATCCACTCAATGGCAATGGATTTGTTTTTTGTTTTCATCAGAGTATACAAGGAACCAGAAATAAAAGTTGAGTAGCTCTGGGTGGTTCAGACAAATTTCACTAACACCTGCTTTATCAACCTGTATGATGATGATGGTGGTGATGGTAATGGTAGTGATGGTTGATTTCATTTTCCAGAAAGCTTTCTAACAATCACTTTGGCTTTGACAGAGCTCTTGTGAGCTCAATCACAAATTTCTTGTTCTGACCTTCCTTTCTTCTATCTAGTCTGTGGGGGAAGATCCATTCAGTGGGGAAAATGACTCCTGTTCTCTCTATTGTTGTTAGTGTGGTCACTATTAGTGAAAGAATGAGCTTATAAACTGGCAGTGAGGTTTTTCCCAATAGCCCACTTCAACACTTTAATAAACTTATGTTTTGGCTCTGTACATCAATGGCAGCATTTGGATAACAATGAAAGAACTGTTTAAATGTGTCTCAGCATCATCATGTTCTTTGGGTAAATTTTCCATTATTGTCTAATTCTAAGCATAATTATTTCCTCCTTTCAGAATCATTCTGAGAAGCCATTCTGATTAACCTTTCAAATGTAGTATTTTGCCTTTTTAAGTCACTCTACTTAAGATTATGATATGTTTAAGTTGATTCAGTACTAGAACAAAAATCAGATACCACTTTGATATTCTTAGCCATATCAATAACCTTAAATATTGAATTATCTATATTCAAAAATCTCCAGGGTACAACAACTTTTTTAGGCCAACTCTAAATTTTTCATGCACCTCCTAATATAATCTAGTTTTCTCTACATTCATTGTCCACTTTCTTTTGTAATTTTTTATGAGATACTCACAACATCTATTCTGCAAGCATGCACTGGGTCATCTCAGCCATCTATGGAGCAAAGCTGGAGATTTATGAAAGACATAGAAATCAAGAAAATACAGAGCAAAGCCAGATACCTCATCTTTTCTGAACTCGGGTCTACTATACCCTTATCAGTCAAGTACAGAGTGAAGAGCAAAATAATGATAACAGCAATTACAAACATCAATGTATCATGTAAATAATAACAAAATTTATTGATTATGCACTAGCCTATATGTGTACAAATAGTATTCATGGAATCCCTGGGTGATGCAAATGGTTGATGAGTGCTCAGCTGCTAATTGAAATGTTTGATATTTGAGTCTACGGAGGTGTCTTGGAAGAAAGGCCTAGTGTTTTCCCTCTGAAACATTAGCAATTGAAAATCGTAGGGAACACAGTTCTACTCAGACACGTATGGGGTCACCATGAGTCAGAATTAACTTGAAGGCAACATATATGGGTGTATGGGATGGAAAGAAGGAAGGAAAGGAGGGAGGGAGGGAGAGAGGGAGCAAGGAAGAGGGGGAAGGAGGGAGCTCTGGTTCCCTAGTGCCTCTCTGACAGGAATATACCACAGATGAGGTGGCCTTAACAAGCAGGAGTTTAAGTCCAAGTTCAAAGTGCCAGGCTCTAGGGGTTGGGTGAAAGCCCCCCAACCTTGGGGTCCAGCTCTGCCTCCTGCTTCCAGCCCACTGGAGCTAGAGGCGTTTCTTCACTCTGACAGCTGCTGCCTGCTGAGGCTGGGAAGCCTCAAGGTTGACAAGTAAAAAGGTACAGTCCCATTGTAACCAAATCACATGGCCATTAACTTAAGTTCACTGTAAGTCCCAAGGTCGGCAGAGCATAGCAGGCTGCTGAGCAACGACATGGCTATATGCAGGGTCCAAGTGTGCCATATGCTAGAGACCATTCTCAAAGCTTCTCCGTATATACAGGAAACAGACCACATCCCAAAGGCAGCTACTCAGCTGCTTGTGGTAGATCCCACCATGGAGTTCATTGCCAATCTCGTCATGGGGAATAACTTCCACCAGCTGCCAGCCACTCAGCTAGGCCCAGCCAAGTTGACACACAAACTTATCTACCACAGAGGGGAAGGATGCAATGAGGGGAGGGAAGGAGGAAAGGAAGAAAGAAAGCAAGGAGGTAGGAAGGGATAGATACATGCAATACTGGAACAAATCTCTATTATATTGTCTGACAAATCGGATAAGGGAATAAGCTATACATAGTATATTATATGATGCTTTTTAGATCTTAGTAACTATTTGAAATATATGAATGCACTATACTTATTTAATGCTGCTTTTCATTATGAGCACAGCCATCTTGGTTTTTCTATATACAATACTGAATGAGTTCAATGATAAGGCTTGTGAAAGAACATAATAGAACTGTCCATATTTGCAAAGAATAAAACATTCTATCAAAAAGCATGACTCTATGCTAGCCTCAAAAGTGGCTGCTTTCAGCCATCAGAGTTCAGATCCCTTTGAAGTTCTGATTAACTGTGTTTCCTAAACATCTCTGACCCTCAGTGTGTCAAATTACCCTTCAGCTCATGGTTCAGTGATTCTTTGATATCCTGATGCACAGGTACTTACAAAGCCACTCACCATAAAAGAAGGAAACAAAAACATCCCTCTTTATAATTATTTAGTCATTTTAGTCCTTCCAACAGTTTCTATATCCATTATCTTGTTTAAGCAACAGAATAGAAACATATTTTCAATAAATATTTTCATTTTTTTTTCAAGATCAACTTAAAGGATAAAATCAAAGGTATAATTGCACTCTGTGGGAAACATTCTAGCTGCCTCTCAAAAAACATCCTCTCCTTCCTTCCTATTAAGAAGGCTGGTTTTTAGCTAACCCTTTTATTACCAAGGAAAATAATATTTTCCAGTCATCCAGACAGATAGTTGTCACCATATGATGAAGTAAGGAGATGTACTTGATTTCTTTGAAATTTCTTTGCAAGTCAGAGAGAGCGTGTCTCTTTAAACTCCTTTTTCTATCCTGCTGCCTAGAACGTGGATGGGATGGCTGGAGTTCTAGCAACAATTTTGGGTCAAAAACCTAAGCATAGCCTAGAGATGATGGTGAAGTGACCTAGAAGGAACTAGAGTTTCTGACAAATTTCTAGAGCTGCTTTATCAGCACTGCACTGCTGGCCTTTGGACTCTAAACTTTACAGATTCACATAAAGAATGCTTCAGCTACACAACAGCAATGCAAAGTAAGCACTGATCTTTTTATTTTACAAAGGAAGATATAAAATCTCTGGGACTTTCAGTAACTAACTTAAAACACACACATACACACACACACAAACACACACACAAAAACTGCCATCACTTCGATTCTGACTCAGCAGACTATGAATAAATGCCCCATAGAGTTTCCAAGGCTGTACATCTTTACAGAAGCAGACTGCCACTTCTTTTTCCCATAGGACACCTGGTGGGTTTGAATCACTGACCTTTCGGTTAGCAGCCCACTGTTTCAACCACTGGTACACCTCTGATTGGTCTCAGTCACAACACAATCTGTGATTGAGAATCAAGTTCTCTAGCCCAGCTCCAGGTTACTTTCTACTAAACAATGGCTTATATAAATTTGCCTATTCCGAGCAAAAAATGACCCTATTTATTTTGGCACACTCATTTTATAGGCAAGTCATGATGAGAGATGGTGGATAATTCTACTAACAAGGCTAAAGATACTAAGGAAAGTGGTTGATTTCAGGAGCTCTGTGGCTTTTATTTCAGGTCAGCATGCTACTTTCAAGAAACTTATTTCTATTCCATTGAAAAGAAACAAAGAACAGAGAAAAGGAGGAAGAATAAAAAAAAAAATGCACCCTTAAAGCACCAACATGTTGCAAATGTATAAACCTGGATATAAACCAATAGATGAAAGTGTAATATGCTTTATGCTAGCAGTAACAGAAAGAGGATCCCAATTTATTGGTTGTAGGGACATGTTTCACAAAGTTTAGCTAGGGACAACAATTTCTGACTAAGTCAAAGACAGTGAGACAAAGAAGAGATTATACTTGGTTAAGAAGCTGCCATTTGTCAATAGTCAAATAACAGCAAAGACTTTAAATGCAGTTATGAAGCCAAAGGGCAGTGATAAAGAATGCAACACAACACAACAACCACACAACAGCACTGCTGTGGAGTCGGATCCGACTCATAGCGATCCCTCCTTGGGTTTCCGAGGCTGTATCACTACAGAAGTAGATTGCCCAACCTTCCTTCCGAGGAGTGGCTGGTGGGTTTGAACCACCAACCTTTTGGTTAGCAGTCAAATGCCTTAGGCACTACACCACCAGAGCTGATAACATATTTATCAAGGACAAGAAAATGGCGGAGGCCCAGCCCCACTGCCATCAAGTCTATTTCAACTCATAGTGACCCCCATTGGGTTGCAAAGGTGGTAAAACTTTACGGAAGTAGATTGCCTCACCTTTCTTCTGTCGAGCCACTAGTGGGTTTGAACTGCCAGTCTTGCAGCCTCTCTTCCTTGAGAATTTTGCATTTTTAGCTGGAATCATTAGATACCTGCCTTAAGTTCCTCCATTTTGATTATTATGTAGCAATAGTTATATTTTGTACCTTATTGGCCTGTCGAATTTTGACAGAATGGAAGTCAATAGATCTCAGAATTCAGAATTTCACCACAAGTGTGAGTCTGGATTCCTGGGCTACCATTTGATAGGAACAGGGTTCAAATAGACAGCAGTCCAATGCAGAAACACTGGTGACTGCCTATCTTTCTCACCAACAAAAATGCTATTTATCATTTATCAAGGCATTGCTGGCTTGGTGGCAGAATTTTTGCCTTCTATTCAGGAGTCAAAAGTTTGATTCCTGGCCAATCCATCTCACGCTCAGCCACCACCCATCTGTCAGTGGAGGCATGTGTGTAGTTATGTTGCCAAATAACTTTCAATGAAGCTTTCCATACCCACCCAGACTAAGGAAAAAGGCCTGGAGATCTTCCTTGGAAAATCATCCAATGAAAAGTCCGTGAATCACAAAGGTTTTATTCCCAAGCAATCACTGATATGGTGCAGGACCAGCCCGTGTTTTTTGTTGTGCATGGGAGTGTCATGAGTTGGGTCAACTTGACAGTAGCTAGCAACAGCAAGATTGCCAGGAATTTAGTGTATGCCATCCCACTCAGTTCTCACAGTACCCTAGCAGAATTATGGTACAGTTACAAACATGGATCTGAGTCATACTGCCTAGGTTAGAACCTAATCTTTGTATCTTACTGACACTAAACCTTAGTCAAATTATATGTATGTCAAATACTACAATTTCTTTATCCAGAAAATAGGATAAAAATAGAATAGTGCCTGGCTGTAATCCTATATGTATTTGCTATTGTTATTGTTATCATATCCCTATTTCACAGAGGCTCAGAGTTTACTCAATTACCTAATGCCAAAACCAGCTGCCATCAAGGCGATTCTGACCTGTGGTGTGTCAGACTAGAACTGAGCTCCATAGGGTTTTCATTGTCTAACTTTTCAGAAGTAGATAACCAGGCCTTTCTTCTGAGTTCTCTGCCAAACAGAACAATACGTCTCATACATTGTACTTCAATGTCCCTCAGCCTCAAAATTGGCCAGCTTGGAACTTCCAGTTGAGTTTGGGGTGACTTGAACCTCCAATCTTCAGTTAGCAGCTTAGGGCATTAAACATTTGCAACATCCAGAGACTCTACTGAGTGGTGAACTAGTAAAAATCCTAGGTCCCCTACCTCTATCTAGTATGTCATCACTCTAGAATGTCTTTTCCTATCTTATTCTACCTGAGTGATGGTTAATCATCAGAAATGTCTTTTCATCCTGCAAAAGTTCATTTGCCCACCCTGCAGGGTTAAGGGAGACTGACCCTCCTTGCCTTTCTATTATGGCCTTGATTATAGCTAAAGTGCAAGGCACAACTGGCTTCTAGCAGGCTAACTGCATTATTAAAGGGCTATATGATGTAATTCTGAGTTAGTGGCTTCATGACAACCACAAAATGAACACAATTAGTTTTTCATCTTTGGAAAGAAAGCTCTTTTTCTGAACAGACTAGAATTACTTCCTTTACCTTGGCTTCAATATTCTACACTTTCTTAGGTAAATCCCTCCTAAGCTGTCCACAAGTCTCTCAGTCCAAGTCAAAACAGTGTTTTCAAAAGATACCACCAAAGCTGTTTCAAAATTAGAGTCATTTGGTTTGAATTTTAATAAACTTCTTTCCTTTATTCCTGCTTTTCAATGTCTATTTAAGAACAAACACAAAGTCAACTCCAATGCTCTTTATAGTTCGAGCCCAATAAAAAGACATTAAAATTCCAATAAGCAATAATGTTCCTTTACTGCATTTTAGTACTAAAAAAGTAAGTGGTTCTAAGACCGCTGTGGCAGTTAGTACTTAAATGGCCGAATTATCTTAATTGTCTCAGAAGTGGTACTAAAGTTTGAAAAAGAGAGAATGCACATATAAGAAAGAGGGAAAAGTGCCATCCTTGTGCTCAATTTTTAGAAGGGAATATTTGTTTTCATTTCAACAGATAGCAAACCACTTCCTAGTAAATCAAAACGCAAAGAGGTACGGGTGGCAAAGTTATACGGCACGTGCTACCCTTGGCTGAGTTGTAGTAAATTTAACTCAGTTGTGCAGAAAGATACTGTGCAGAATTATGTGTCCATTTGATTCCAATTTAATCAACTTGAAGTTCCAAGCTGGCCTGTTTTGAGGCTGAGGGACACTGCAGTACAATGTATGAGGCATATTTTTCTATTTGGCAGAAAGGTCTTTGGATTCTTGTTGCCCAATTCAGTGTCAAAAGATAACTGAGAGTGCAGAAAAAGTGGGAAGCAAGGACATACTTCATTCACGCTAGGATATCCTGCACTGAGAACATTCACCTGCTTAAAAGGCAAAGGGAAAGCAGATTGTGGCAGAAATAGCAGTGCCTGCAACATAGTGGATTCTCAGGATTTCCTAAACTAAATCGTACAGATCTTCCAAAGTAAATCACTCTTATTTTCATACAGAAGGAGCCTTGGTGGCAGAATGGTTAAGCACTCAGCTGCTAATGAGGTCAGCAGTTTGAATCCAGTCACCCCTCAACAGAACAAAAGACCTGGTAATCTGCTCCCATTAAGATTTCAGCCTAGGAAAACCTACAGGGCACTTCTACTCTGTCCTATAGGGTCAGTGTGGGTTATAATCAACTCCAGGACATACAACAGCAATATTTTTTGTCCCATGTTCTTTAGCAATATCCATAGCATCTATGTTTTCTTATTGGAAGGAATACAAACTCTCTCACATTCCATTTCTAGTCATTAGCAAATACCGTTGGTTTTACATTCAAACTATATTCTGAATCTTCCACCATTCACTAGTGCCTCTGCTACTGATGCAAGCTACTGCATTTTCCTTCTTGGATTATTATGAGAGATTTCTAACTGTTCTGTTCTCCTTACCTTACCTCTTAAAATTTCCCATAAGATTTATTGAACAAATACATGCCAGAATGATCCTTCTGAAATCTAAATCATCAAAGCAGACCTATATTCAAAACCATCCTTTCTATCTTAAATGGAGTGAAATTCAGATTATTATCATGAGTAATAACATCTTACTACCTTTTTAACTCCCTCTGGTTCTACTGGCTTCCTACCTCACACATACATCCACGTCCAGTACTTTACTAATTTTAACAGACTTAATGTGTTTCCACCTCAGGGCCTTTGAACATGCTGCTGCCATCACCTAAAGTAGTCCCTCCTCAGAACTCTCCTTCACGAGCTTCCATTGGATCTCTACTCAAATGTTCTTTTATCAGAAAATCTTTCACTGATCCATATAAATAATACCCTTGATTCCATCACTACTAGTCCTATTACCTGTTTTTTTTTTTTTTTCTTCATTTTTTTAATCACTTCCTGACTCTTATATTTATTTGTCATTGGCAATCTTTCTTCACTAAATGTGAAGTTAATAGGGACTTCCTCTTGTTCACATCTGTGGGATTCACAATTAACCGAAGAATCTTTGTCTTTGTTTCCTAAAAGATGATCTCTAAATCCTTGGAGTCACCCAAGTGATTGGAATTCTTGTTATTTTAGAAAGGTGATTTGGATGCAGGCTTACAATACCACAAATGTTCAACATGTGGTAGGAGACTGGAAGTTGAATTCAGTCTAATGGGCAATAACTCAATCAATCATCCCTACATAATGAAACCCCAAAAACTACACTGAATATTGTGAGCTTCCTGGTTGGTGAAAGAAATAGAAGCTTCATGATGGAGAAGACCATCTTAAACCTTGTCCTGTGGGTCTCTTCTTTATGATGGCTTGATTTAAATACTTTGTAATAAAACTGTGATTATACGTATAGCACTTTCTTACATTCTGTGAGTCTTTTTAGCAGACTATCCAATGTGAGGAGGTAGTGGGATCCAGATCAGAAGTGAAGGAAGGTGGGAACCCCTGAGTTTACAGGTGCGATCCTGAGAGGATGGAGGGAACCCCAAAGTTGTAGCCAGTTGTGAAAAACTTTGGGAGCCTTAGGAACTCCAAACTTTTACTTGGGTCTGAAGTCTTGGGCAGACTTGGCAGTCTGGAAGCTTATGCCCTTTGACTTGTCATTTTGCACTTATTTCTGGTGATAAGAATTGTCTTTGCAATTGGTGTCGGTGAGGATATTTAGAGTTAGTATTGAAAAGGACAAACACACACACTATAACAGCTGTATCTTGAGTACAGTGCCTAGCACATAGAAAAATTTTAATGGGTTTCACAAATACCTGAATAGCTACCTCACAACCGAACACAGAATCAACAAAATACTCTTACCTGATCCAGAAGCATGTTCAAAAAGGAGTTTAAAAATGACAAAGTTTGAGGATCTATTGACTTTCAAAATATAAACAATTAGTAAATCTCAGAAGAGAGAACGAGGTCACACAAATCTAACCTGTGACACTTTGTAAAGGTCATATATATTTGAAATAAAAATTTCCCTTGACATAATAGAAAGTGACTCCTAGTATACTAATTAGGAAATAATTGATTTAGGGAGATCCGATGGCTCAGGCTTTCAGCAACACAGGGACCGGGAGCCAAGAATCACGTGCTTCGTATCTCTTGATCTTTCAGTGTGAATTCATAGGGTACAAGGTACACGCTCAGGATGCCTGGCTCAATATTCTGCTCCCAGTAATGTCTCTCCATAACTATTAACATAAAACTACCTCAAATTAATATCTCTGCTAAATTAAACTTGACGTGATTAAAAATGTGAACACATCTGTTTTCAATTCCAGAGTCACTTATCATTCTTCTTTTATTAATTCTTGAGAAAGAAGTAGCTTAAACATATTAAGCTTGTTACAAAGTCTGGTTGTAGGATTCAAATGTCAGTCTTCACAGTTCAACAAATTCTTTCAAATATTCTTCAGAATGCCCTACATTACCACTATAGACATTTATAGAGTTTCTTTTGATTTTTTTTCCTAACAGAATATATCTGCAAAAATTTACGCATTTGTATTCATTTGTAATATACCTTTCAGCCCTTATTAGTTAGTTAGACTTAACCCCAAATAGCAAACCAAATAATAATTTTTAAAAATCCCTAAAATTATTTAGTATGCATTTCACAAAATGCTTTGAACAGCCAACAGATGTATAATCACCTTCACATTAAACATGTCTTAGGGGAGGACAATTTCAGTTCCACCATTATGAAAGACACTTCATTTCAAGAGACACAACAAATAAAAAAGACAAGCAAAATATGTCACTACACAAACTCTCTTCTAAACGTCATCACTAGCATCTAATTCTTTCTTGTACAGCTCACTGCCTGCACCTACCACCTGAGACCCTGATTATCCTACATTTCTTTCTCCCACAGATTACCATACTTTGTCTTCCTATTTGTGATGTCCTCATGCATGTTTGTGCCCTTTAACATCGAAATATCTGTCCAACTTTCCCTTGCTTATCACTTATTTCTCCTTTTGTATTATTCCACACCATTTAGTGCTCAGAGCCTAACACAAGTATTTTTGGAAACAAAATCTTCAATAATATATAGCCAAATGTGCATGATCACATCTTGTAGGGAGCAGTTAAGGATTGTGAAACAGCCTGGACTGATTTGGAGCCACCTTACCAGAACTGACTGACAAAAATTAGTATTCATTATCATGCCCTGTCTCCTTAGGACAGCTGAGCTTAATTTGCATGGCCTGAACATTACCAAAATAACACAAAAATGAATACAACCTTGTGGTCTTACCATATGAATACAAAGTCTAAGCATTTGAACAAAGGTTGTAATTGCTCTGGTAGCATAGTGCCTAAGGCACTTGACTGCTAAACAGAAGGCTAGCTATTCAAGCCTACCAGCCACTCCTCGGAAGGAAGGTTGGGCAATCTACTTCTATAATGAAGAAAAAGACTTGTTTCTTGCCAATTCCCTCAGTGTAGCTTCAACCTCTTCCCTCAGTACCATTGGTTCTTGAACATATGCCACCTCCTGAAATGGATGAAGATCAACCAGTTCTTTTCGGTAAAGTGACTCTATATATTCCGTCCATCATCTTGATGCACCCTTCAACATTCAATATTTTGTCCATAGAATCTTTTAATATTGCAACTTGAGGCTTAATTTTTTTCCTCAGTTCTTTCAGCTTGGGAAATGCCCAGCATGTTCTTCACTTTTGTTTTTCTAATTCCAGGCCATTACACATTTCATTATAGTAATTGGCTTTGTCTGCTTGAGCTGCTCTTTGAAATCTTCTGTTCAGCTCTTTTATCTTGTCATTTCTTCCATTTGCCTTAGCTACCCTTCACTCAAGGGCAAGTTTCAGAGTCTCTTCTGACATCCATTTTGGTCTTTTCTTTCTTTCTTTCTCATATTTTTAATGACTTCTTGCTTTCTTCATGGATGATGTTCTTGATGTCATCCCACAATTCTGGTTTTTGATCACTGATGTTCAATGCATCATATCCATTCTTTAGTTGGTCTCTAAATTCAGGAGGGATATATTCAAGATCATATTTTGGTTCTTGTGGGCTTGTTTTAATTGTCTTCAACTTCAAGTTGAATTTGCCTATGAGCAGTTGATGGTCCATTCCACAATTAGCTCCTGGCCTGGTTTTGGCTGAAGATACTGAGCTTTACCATTGCCTCTTACCACAAACGTAGTCAATCTGATTCCAGTCTACTCTGTCCAGCAAAGTCCACGTGTATAGCTGCTGTTTGTGTTGTTGAAAAAAGGTATTTGCAATGAATAAGTTGTTCATCTTGCAAAATTTTATCATGCGATCTCCAGCATTATTTCTGTCACCAAGATCAAATTTTCCAACTATCGATGATTCTTCTTTGTCTCCAACTTTTGCATTCCCATCACCAGTGATAAGCAACACATCTTGATTGCAGGTTCCATCAATTTCAGACTGCAGAAGATGATAAAAATCTTCAATTTTCTTGTCTTTTGCTTTGGTGGTTGGTGCGTGAATTTAAATAATAGTCGTATTAACTGGTGTTCCTTGTAGGCATATTGATATTATTCTATCACTGACAGCATTGTACTTCAGGACAGATATTGAAACATCTTTTGTGATGATGAATGGCACGTCATTCCTCTTCAGTTTGGTCCCTCCCTTTCCCGGCTCTACGGGGCCTAGGTACAAGCCTTGCCTCTCACCCCTTTTAACCTGGATATCCTGCCATTCCTGAGGTCCCCGAGGCCACTCCTTGTCCCTCCCTTTCCTGGCACTAGGGGGCTTGGGGACTAGTTTTGGGGATGAATCTAAGGATTTCTATATTCCATATTTCTCACTGTTAACTGTCTTATTCCTTAGGAAATAAAATATAGAATGCTGGATGTGTCTGAGGTGCATTATGATAATTAAAATGCAGAAAAGGGACTAGATGGATCTCTTAGCTCATTGCTTCTTACTTCCTTCAATTTTTCATCTAACTGAACTTTCAATTACTATCAAGCAAAGTCATTCCAAGTAGCTCTTGCCATCCTAAATTAACTGTAAGTACTTGAACTTGTATTTCTGAACCTATTTGATATGGGTTCAAATTTACTCAATTCTTGAATGTGAAATATTAAAGAGTTATTTCACATTTGCCTAAGATATTCTAGGCTAATCCGTATTTTACCTTATAAGAACCAGAGTGATGGTAGGGTGAAATTCTTAATCTGAGTGCAAAGACGGTTGTTTTAGTTTTTCCCAAGCTCCACTCTAAGACAGGTATGAAACTTTGAACTAATCTTGTCAAGACTTTGACCAAACATTATGATTCCAAAAGAAAAAAATAAAGGAAAAAAACTGTCATCAAGTCAATTCTGACTCAAGGAGATCCTCTATGATATGAGAGAATTGCCCAACAGGGTTTCCAAGGCTGTAAAACTTTACAGAAGCACACTGCCACATCTTTCTCAGGTGGGTTGGTCACCAACCTTTTGGCTAGCAGTCAAAAGTTGTAACCACTGTGCTGCCAGGGGTCCTTTCATTACACGTCTGTAAAATGAAAGGATTAAACTTCAAAATCACTAAGCTTTCCTTCAGTTCTACCATTTTATGATTCTAAGATTTCATTTCTTCACAAGATATCTGCCAGGCTAAGGTAAGTTTACATTTGCTCCAGCACTTGAGAAGACATAAAGCTTTGTACATGTAAGAAGCAAAGATAAAATGTTAATGATAGTTTCAGAACAAAGGGCCCATCATCCTAGAAAATACTAATTATTGAACAATCAATAATTTATTTTCCTAATTTACTTCTGTGTGGAATTTCTAAAATGAGCATATATTGTCAAGTCTTAACTGTAGTATTAAAAGCTGAGATTGTTTCAGTTTGTGGTCCTGTGGTGGCTTGAATGTTGCTATGAGGATGGAGGATATGACACTAGTGTTGCAAACTGCCAGGAGGGTTATATTGAAGATATTGAAGGTATTGAAGATTTCAGCAGAGCTTCCAGATGGAGATAGACTTGGAAGAAGAAAGATGCCATCTATTTCTCAAAGAATTGGCCAATGAAAACCTTATGAATAGCATTAAAACACACTCTGATATATCATTGGAAAACATGATGACTAGACCTGAAACACTGTGTGATATACTGCTGAAGATGAGCCCATCAGGTCAGAAGACACTCAAAATATGACTGGGGAAGAAATGACTCCTCAGAGTAGAGACAACCTTAATGATATGGATGGAGTAAAGCTATTGGGATCTCTATTGGCTGATGTAGCATGACTCAAAATGAGTAGTAATGGCTGCAAAAATCCATTAATAATCAGAACATGGAATGTATGAAGTATGAACCTAGGAATATTGGAAGTTGTCAAAAATGAAATGGAACCCATAAAGATCAATATCCTAGGCATTAGTAAACTGAAATGGACTGGTTTTGGCCATTTTGAATCAGACAACCATATGCACTACTATGCTGGGAATGATAAATTGAAGAGGAATGGTGTGGCATTCATCATCACAAAGACTGTTTCAAGATCTATCCTGAAGTACAATGCTGTCAGTGATAGGATAATATCCATACACCTACAAGGAAGACCAGTTACTACTACTATTATTCAAATCTATGCACTAACCACGAAAGCCAAAGATGAGAAAATTGAAGATTTGTACTAACTCCTCCAGTCTTAAGTTGATCAAACGTGCAATCAAGATGTGTTGATTACCACTAGTGACTAGAAGGCAAAAACTGGAAACAAAGAAGAGTTACTGGTAGTTGGAAAATATGGCCTTGGTGATCGAAATAATGCTGGAGATCACATGATAGAATTTTGCAAGACCAACAACTTAATCGTTGCAAATACCTCTTTTCAGCAACATAAATGATGACTATACACATAGTCATCTATAGTCGTTCTGCTGTGCATGGGGTCGCTATGAGTCGGAAACGACTCGACGGCACTTAACAACAACAACAACAACAATACACATAGATGTCACCTGATGGAAAACACAGAAATCAGATTGACCACATCTGTGGCAAGAGGGAGTGGAGAAGTTCAATATCTTCAGCCAAAACAAGGTCAGGTGGAACAGACCATCACCTGTTCATATGCAAGTTCACAATGGAGTTGAAGACAATTAAAACAAGTCCATGAGTGCCAAAATATGACACTGATAACATCCCTTTTGAATTTAAACAAAAAAACCAAATACACTGCTGTTGAGTCAGATCCCACTCATAACAATCCCATCTGGGGTTTCCAAGGTGGTATCACTATGGAAGTAGATTACCCAACCTTCCTTCCAAGGAGTGGCAGAAATCATATAAAGAATACATTTGATGCATTGAACACCAATGACTGATAACCAGTGGAGAAAGTCATTAAAACACAGAAAAGAAAGAAAAGACCAAAATGGATGTCAGAAGAGACTCTGAAAACTTTCCCTTGAGTGGAGAGGAGCTAAAGCAAATGGAAGAAATGACAAGATAAAAGAGCTGAACCGAAGATTTCAAAGAGAAACTCGAGAAGACAAAACCAATTATTATTATGAAATGTGTAAAAATCTGCAGTTAGAAAACCAAAGAGAAGAATGTGCACAGCATTTCTCAAGCTGAAAGAACAGAGGAAAAAATTTAAGCCTTGAGCTGCAATATTGAAAGATTCTATGAGCAAGATATTAAATTATGTGGGAAACAAACAAATAAGAAAAAGATGGAAGGAATACACAGAGTCACTGTACCAAATAGAATTGGTCAATGTTCATCCATTTCAGGAGGTGGTATATGATCAAGAACCAATGTTACTGAAAGAAAAAGTGAAGGCTGCAGTGAAGGAACTGGTGAAGAACAAGACTCCAGGAATTGATGGAATACCCATTGAGATGTTTCAACAAATGGATGTTGCACTGAAGGCACTCATTTGTCTATGCCAAGAGATTTGGAAGACAGCTACCTGGCCAACAGACTGGAAGAGATCCACATTTGTAACCATTCCAAAGAAAGATGATCCCATAGACTGCAGAAATTATCAAACAATATCATTAATATCACATGCAAGTAAAATCTTGCTGAAGATAATTAAAAAATTGTTGCAGCAATATATTGACAGAGAGCTTCCAGAAATGCAAGCTGGATTCAGAAGAGGATGTGGAATGAGGGTTATCATTGCTGATGTCAGATGGATCTTAGCTGAAAGCAAAGAATACCAGAAAGATGTTTACTTATATTTTATTGACTATACAAAAGCATTCCATTGTGTGGATCATAACAAATAATGGATAACATTGAGAAGAATGGGAATTACAGAACACTTTATTGTATTCACAAGGAACCTGTACATAGACAAGGAGGTTCTCATTTCAATAGAACAAGAGGAACTGCATGGTTTAAAATCAGGGAGTATGGTAGGGTAGTCCTTTCACCATACTTGTTCAATTTATTATGCTGAGGAAATAATCCAAGAAGCTGGATTATATGAAGAAGAACATGGCATCAGTATTGGAGGAAGACTCATTAACAACCTGCAGTATGAAGATGACACAACTTAAGTTGCTGAAAGTGAGGATGACTTGAGGCACTTACAGATCAAGATTAAAGAGTATAGTGTGCATATGGATTATGGCTCAATATGTTGTTGTTGTTGTTATGTACCATCGAGTCGCACCTGACTCATAGTGACCCCTCCTTGGGTTCCCGAGGCAGTATCACTACAGAAGTAGATTGCCCCATCTTTCTTCCAAGGAGTGGCTGGTGGGTTTGAACCGCCAGCCTTCTGGGTAGCAGTCAAGTGCCTTAGCCACTATGCTACCAGAGCTTCCTTAGCTCAATATAAAGAAAACAAAAATGCTTGCAACTGGTCTAATAAACAGCTTCAGGATAGATGGAGAAAAGATTAAAGTTGTCCAGGACTTCATATTACTTGGTTCTACAATCAACACCAATGGAAGCATTAGTCAAGACATCACACAACTTATTTCATTGGGTAAATCTGTTGCAAAAGACCTCTTTCAAGTGATGAAGAGCAAAGATGTCTCCTTGGAGACTAAGGTTCAGCTAACCTAAACCATGGTACTTTCAATCTCTTCTTATGCATGTGAGAACTGGACAACAAATAAGGAAGACTGAAGAAGATTTGATACTTTTGAGTTGTTGTGTTGGAGAAGAATGCTAAGAGTACAATGGACTGCTAAAAGGACCAGAGATCAGTCCTGGATGAAGTGCAGCTGGAATGCTCCTTGTTAGCGAAAATGGCCAGACTTCATCTCACCTACTTTGGTCATTTTGTCAGGAGAAATCATTCCCTGGAGAAGGATATCATGCTTGATAAAGTGGAGGGTCAGTGAAGAAAGGGAAGTCCCTCAACTCAGCAAGATGAATTAACACAGTGGCTACAATGATGGGCTCAGGTATAGCATGGACCATGAGCCTGACACAGGACTGGGCAGTATTTCATTCTGCTGTGCATAGGGCCACTATGAGTTGGAGATGACTCAATGGCACCTAACAACAACAGGGGGAAAATGGACTCAAATTCCTGAAATACTATGTAAATGCGATCACACTCAAAATCTGGACAAAAGTAAATTTAATAGCCAACCTGAACAAAAGAAATTATTCATCTAAATAGGTGTACAAGCTTGTGATTTATCAAGTGCAAAAATCATTCAAATGATGGAAATCTCATTGTGTGAGTTGTACTCCTAGATCATTACCTAAGGGATGAACAGAATTTTGTCTTCTGAAATTTGAGAAATTAACCATATGTTAACTGTACGCATATATAAAACATATGTAACCCTATATTGAGATGAAGGAAGGAGCTCATAATTATGAGTGTAGGGGGTGAATAGTTAACATAATCTATAATTCATTATTTTTTAATCCACATTTTACTCCATAACCATCTACAGAACATGAAAACCTGAGAACTGTTGGACTTATCAGAAATAATTCATAAGAACTCTGAGTTTGGGGCTTTAGGAACAACCATTATAATCTGTATGCTGAACAAATAGTCCAAGAAGCTGGAATATATGAAGAAGAACATAGCATCAGGATTGGAGGAAGACTCATTAACAACCTACGATACACAGATGACACAACTTTGCTTGCTGAATGAAGAGTGAAGACTTTAGTCTGCAGTATGGAATATACCTCAATATAAAGAAAACAAAAATGCTCAAAACTGGATCAATAAACAGCATCATAATAAATGGAGAAAATATTGAAGTTGTTCATATTATTTGTTTCCACAATCAACACCAAAGGAAGCAGCAGTCAAGATATCAGATGATGTATTGCACAGGGGAAATCTGCTGCAAAAGACCTCTTTAAAGTGCTGAAGAGCAAAAATATCTCCTTAAAGACTAAAGTATGCCTTACCCAAGCCATGGTATTTGCAATCAACTCATATGCATTTGAGAGCTGGACAATGAACAAGTAAGAGTGAAGTCAATGCTTTTGAGTGGTGGTGTTGGCGAAGTATACTGAAAGTACCGTGGACTGCCAAAAGAATGAACAAATCTATCCTGGGAGAAATACAGCTGGAATGCTTCTTGAAAGTGAGAATGGCCAAACTTTGTCTCACCTACTTTGCTCATGTTGTCAGAAGGGACCATTCCCTGGAGAAAGATATCATGCTTGGTAAAGTGGAGGGTCAGTGAAGAAGGCGAAGACCCTCAATGAGATGGATTGACACAGTGGCTGCAACAATGGCCGCAGATATGGCAAGGATTGCGAGGTTGGTGCAGGACCAGGCAGTGTTTCATTCTGTTGTACATAGGGTTGCTATGTGTTGGAGCTGACACAATGGCACCTAACAACAACACAGAAGATACTGAATGAGTCACACACTCCATTGTGTAGAATTTCCCTCAAAATGCACTCTTTGGGAATGAGAAGTCTTCCTAGAACTACTTCTCACCACTCTGGCTTTGTTTAGTGGACTATTGGTTATTGAAAATTTTCTCAACCATAGCTGCCAAATAAAATACCAAGCAACTGATTCTATCATGGCTCTCAATCCCCAAATGGAAACCAAGGTTGTCTGACATCTGAATCTGGGAACATTTCAGAATGTTAAAACAGTTAGAGTAAAGCTATTTTGTGTGTAGTATGCACAAGAAATGGCTTATTTCCTGAGCTTAATGCCAGAGTGAAATTAACCCATTAGAAGCTAAATAGGTAATGTAAATTAAAATACTATACCATTTCCTGAAAACTCAGTAAAGCTTGGCATCTCCTTCCCAACAGTGTTCCAATGAACAGGCTATTTGGATACCTGCCACATGGATGGAACAGATGGATCTGCTCCCCTTGTTTGTAAAATTATCTTCCCCAAGTTGTTTGCCCGTGACCTTCACAAAGCCCTGTGCCCTTATCAGGAAAAACTGTCTGAACTAGGTGCTGCTTAAAAGTAATTTTAAAATATTGACTATAAAGTAATAAAGAGGTCCTTAATAGTGACCAGGGATCAAAAATCTGACTGTAGTGGAGATTTAAAAGAGAATGACCACAGGAGAAAATCAGCAGATCTTGGTCCATTTAGCCCAGCCAATAAATCATGACCTAAACAAATTGAGGCATATTGAGAGTCTGTTGCTTAATGGATAATCCATTGACCTTTTAACTCTTTTGGATACCTTTCTGTAGTCGTCTTTATGCGCCAGGCAGCATGTCACATCCCTGGCAGAACTGTTTTATTCAGAGGTAAGATTGTGAAAGATAACATCTGGGGCATTACTTAATTTTGGGGGGCAGTGGTAGCGCTATTCCTCCTCCTCACCTCACACCCTGGGAAAACACCTAAGTAGAGTGGAAGGGAACACTCCATACCACATAATGTGAGAAGCCATCTATCCAGCCTCCATAGTTCTTAAACTACAATACAGATTCACCAGCTCTGTTGTGTCCCCATGCTGTTACTAGATAGCAGGGTCAGGGGGGAATGCCTTGATTCTCTAGATTGGGTCATTTCAAGCAATTAGTCCACATTAGCCAACTGAAGCAGAGTAACTTGGTAACAATGAAGACACCAAACTTCAGGTTGATTTTAGGAAAAGCAAAAGGCACGCTCTTTGCATTACTTGAAACAAACAGAGAAATTTTAAAGTCTATCATTGTAAACATGATACAATGTGGCTTCAATAACCGAAAAACAAAGCAAAGTTTATTTAATAGAAAACAGTTTTAATTTTCAAAAGCTGGTTCTGCAAGCTTGTTTCTTTTTCCAAAGCATTCTCACCTTCCCTGGAAATACAATATCACAGCCAACACTCCTGCATGGCTCAGTCACTCTGGTTGATAACATAACCAAACACTGTGTGGAGAGTAATCAATCAATCAATCAATCCAGGAAAATGAGCAACTCTCACCCAGCAGGCACAGGCACTAGGGAAGTAATACACTATTGCTTTTACTCTCCCTCACTCCATCCTAATCAGTAAACCAATCAGCTACTCTATTCTACTACCAATGTGGGTAGATTAAATGATAATTGCATTGTTTAGTCAACCATTCCAACCATCAAGCAGCATCAAGACCCACCATGTTGCACAATGACCCATCTGTGCAGTTGCACTGAGACAGAAATCCAAAAAAAGGAAAACAGATAAGCCCAGAGATAAGTAAATATCAACTGATAGTGTTAATAAAAGCAATGGCATCTACCCATGCAAATTAGCCCAGGCACAGAAATGAAGCTAGTCCAGTTCTAAGTAATAAAGGAGCATTTCATTAAAATTAAAATAATCAGCTCCCATACTGGTGTGTGTTGTTTTACCTTGAAAAAAATAACTGATAAAAGTTTATTTGGCTCTCCCTGAAAAATCCACTGCAATTTAGGGTCATAAAATCTTATAGAACAGAAAACCTCTATATGTGTTACATCCAGAGTAACTTCCATTGTTGTTGTTGTTATGTACCATCAAGTCGGACCCGACTCAGAGTGACCCCTCCTTGGGTTTCCGAGGCAGTATCATTACATAACATGGGGGAAATAGATTGCCCCATCTTCCTTCCAAGGAGTGGCTGGTGGGTTTGAACCATCTGCCTTGTGGTTAGCAGTCAAGTGCCTTAGGCACTATGCTACCAGAGCTCCCAGAGTAACTTCTAGTAGCCTACAAATAATGAAGGAATACATGCAAAATCTTAGAGGACCTCAGACCAAATTGTTCTTCATTATACCAAAAGTCAGAATGACCATGGGCTATTGTCATACTAGGCTGATCATTAAGAAACTGAATAAAGTGATGTAAAATTCACATCTTGATACAGAGAAGGAGATCTATCTAAAAGACATGCCCATCATTGAAAAAGAACCAACCATAAACACCCATGATGTGTTCAGGACTTGTGCTTGGTTAGGTGTTATGGTGGATAAAACAATCCTATTGACATAAAGTTTATAACTTTGTTCTAACAACCAAAAAACAGAAAAACATCAGAGGAAAATGTATATTAAGCTCCAATTACTTGGTAGGGAATGTAATTAGAAAAAAACAATAAATATAAAGCATTTTTTAAAAAGTTGAAAATGTTATTAAGTTATAGAGATGACCAGAAACAAAAGAAGTTTCAGAATGTAAAGCCACCCTTAGGGTGAGATTCAATCGGTCACCACAAGAAATTAGTGGGAAAATTAGGTTGGTTAATTTCAGGAAAGCTTAATAAAATAACCATTTACAAAGGTGTGGCCAGGATATAGGAAAACCGCAAGGGATGGTTTAGCACTCAGATTACTAACAGAAGAACTAGGTCTTGATGGGGTTGTGAGAACACAGACGTAGAAAATTCTGAGATTCCTTAAACTTTGGCTTATCCCCATCTTGCTTTCCCCCTTTCTTCCCTTTCCTATCCATGAGGCTCCATAAGGGCAGAACCCAATAGGACACTAGACTCCAATGGGGCCTTTTGATGGAGCTAATAGAGGTCAAATGGCACACAGCAGGGTGGAGAAAGAACAGAGAGCAAATGTGGAGATAAAAATGATTCAGCAAAATAAACATGTTTTCCAAATGTGTCTTTATGATGCCTTACCTATGACTTTGCCTATGTAGGGAGCTCTGGTGGCCTAGTGCCTAAGGCATTTGGCTGTTAAACAGAAGCCTGGCTGTTTAAACCCACCAGCCACTCCTCAGAAGGAAGACTGAGGAACATACTTCCATAGAGATACTGACTTGCAAACTCAAACTCAAGGAGGGGTCACTATGTGTCAGGACTGACAGCAGTGAGGTTATTTATTTATTTATTTATTTTTTGCCTATGTCACAATATTTACTCTCAACACTTCCCTACACTCATCTCCACTTCCACTTTTTCCATGAAATCATACTGATTTTTCCATTTGAAATTAGCTAGCTATTCAACATGAATACACTTATGCACACCTATGTTCATTGCAGCAGTATTCACAAAAGCAGTAAGATGGAAACAGGTAAGTATCCATCAATGGATGAATGGAGAAAAATATTGTGATACATATGTACAATTAATACTATGTAGCTATGAAGAATGATGGTCAATTATTAAAATATTATAATACGGAGGTCTGGAAGAGATAATGTTGAGTGAAATAAGTCAATTGCAATATGACAAATACTACATGGTCTCACTTTTATAAAAAGACAAGAATAGGTATACACATGGATAGAAACATACTTTGATGATTACTAGGGATAAGAGAGGATGAGAAAGGGAGGCACTTTCTAGATAGTAGACGCTTTTTGTATTTGGTGATGGGAAAGGCAATGCCCAATATGGGTGAGGATCGCACAACTTAACTCACTCCTAGAGGTCACCTTTCAGGCAAGTAATAGATTGTCTCATAAAATAAATAGTATCTCCCACCAATACTGTGTTTCTTTAAATAATCATCTATATGAAAACAGACAGTCAATATTTGCCCTAACCCAAAAAAAAAAAAAAAAAATCAAAAATAATGGGAGGATCAGGGGAGCTAGATTGATGTAAACAGAATAACCAGAATAGAATGAGAATGCTCACATATTTTGGAAAATGTAACTAATGTCACAGAACAATAGGTATATAAATTGTTAAAGAAGAACCTAATCTACTGTGTAAACTTTCACCAAAACTGTAATAAAATAATAATAATAAAAGAAATTAGCAATTTTAATACCTACCACACAGAAGCCATTCAATAAATATGACTTTCTCTTCCTTCTTTCTATCTATAACCATATCTAGACAAACCATATCAGTTTGTCTATGGTTTTGTGATTAAAAATTTGTGTTTTTTACAAAAAAGAAGGTAAAGTCATACAGGGTAGGTAAGAACAGAGAGCTGAAAAACAAAAACTTCTGGAGTTAAAAGGAAAGATGGAATGAGGAACCAAGCAAAGCAATAGTCAATATTCAGAAATTAACAATGTAGAAATAGGGATGCAGATTTTAGCAAATAATGCTGAAATATGATGTCTAAGTCTTGCTGGTGGCTTTAATATAAGTCCCTATGTGGTGCAAAGAGTTAACACACTGGATCACAAACCAAAATGTTAGAAGATTGACTCCACCTGCAGGCACCTCAGAAGAAAGGCCTAGTGATATCCTTCAGAAAAAACAATGTTGCAAACCCTATGGAACAAAGTTCCACTATGACAGACATTGGATCAACTGTAAGTAAGAAAAGACTTGGTGACAACTGGTGGTTTAGTTATAATATATGGATCTTTTCACCAATTTTTCTGTGAGTTTGTCATACTGTTGCTGCTTATGTATTTCTATGTTGCAGGAAGTTATGCCACCATATTTCCACCATATTTCAAATGCCAGCAGGGCTACCCATGATGAACTGGTTTCAACAGAGCTTTCAGATTAAAGCCGACTAGGAAGAAGGACATGACAGTCCACATCTTAAAAAATGGCCACTGAACACCTTAGGAATAGCAGTGAAGTACTGTCCAACGTAGTGCCAAATTAATCCCTTACATTGGAAGCACTCAAAATATGACTGGGGAAGAGCTGCCCCCTCAAAGCAGAGGTAACCTTAGTGATACAGATGGTATAAAGCTTTGGGGACCATTATTTACTGATGTTTACTGATGTGGTACAACTCAAAAGAAGAAGAAACATCCATTAATAACCAGAAAGTGGAATGAATGAAGTATGAATCTAGGAAAACTGGAAGTTGTCAAAAGTGAAATGGATTGCATAAAGTTCAATATCATAGGCATTAGTGACCTGAAATGAATTGATATTTGCCATTTTGAATCATACAATCATACAGTCTGCTATGCTGGAAATGAAAAACTGAAGAAGAATGGTACTGCATTAATTGTCGAAAAGAACATTTCAAGATCTATCCTGAAGTACAATGCTGTCAGTACTATCTATATGCCTACAAGGAAGACCAGTTAATATGACTGTCACTCAAATTTACATACCAATGGCTAAAGCCAAAGATGAAGAAACTAAAGATTTTTTTTAACAACTTCTGCGGTCTGAAATTGGCCAAACATAGAACCAAGATGCACTGGTAATTACTGGTAATTAGAATATGAAAGTTAGAAACAAAGAAGTATCAATAGTTGGAAAATATGGCTTTGATGATAGAAAAGAAACCAGAGATAGCATGATAGAGTTTTGTAAAAGGAATGACTTATTCACTGTTTTTTTTTTTTTTTTACAACAACATAAACGAAGATTTTACTTCTGGACCTTGTGTGATGGAATACATAGAAATAAAATCAACTACATCTTTAGAAAGGGCCAATGGACAAATTCAATATCATCGGTCAAAGCAAGGCCAGGGCCAACTGTGGAACACACCATCAATTATTCATAGTTTAAGTTGAACCGGAAGAAAATTAAAACAAGTCTACGAGAAACAAAATATGATCTTGAGTATATCCCACCTGCATTTAGAGAATAGATTTGACACACTGTCCACCAATGACCAAAGACCAGTCAAGTCATGGGATGACATCAAGGACATTACAGTTGGGGAAAAAAAAAAAAAAAAAAAGGCAACAAAAAAGACAGGAGAGAAAGAAAGGACCAAAATGGATATCAGAAGAGATTCAGAAACTTGGTCTTGAATGGATAGTAGCTAAAGCGAATAGAAGAAAACAGCTGAGTAGAAGATTTCAAAGGGCAGCTAGATAAGATAAAGTTAAACATTACAAAGAAATGAGCAAAGACCTGGGTTAGAAAACCAAAAAGGAACAACACACTGAACATTTCTAAAGTTGAAAAAATTGAAACCTCAAGTTGCAATATTGAAGAATTCTATGGCCAGGGTATTGAACGATGCAGGAAGCATCAAACGAAGATGGAATACACGGAATCACTGTACCAAAAAGAATTGGTCAATAGTCAACCGTTTCAGGATATAGAATATGATCAAGAACAAATGATATTTAAGGATGAAGTCCAAGTCCACTGAAAAAGATGGCAAGGGTTAAAAAAAAAAAAAAAAGGCTCCAGGAATTGATGGAATATCCACTGAAATGGTTCAACAATTGGAGGCAACACTGGAACCCCTGACTTATTTATGACAAGAAATTAGGAAGACAGTTATGTGAACGAATGACTGGAAGAGATCAATGTGGCAATTCCAAAGCAAGATGATCCACCAGAATGTGATATTACTGAACAATGTCATTAGTGCTGAAGGCATTTGACTGCTAACCAGAAGGCTGACAGTTCAAACCCACCAGCCACTCCTCAGAAGGAAGATTGGGCAATCTACTTCCATAGTGATACTGTCTCAGAAACCCAAGGAGGGGTCATTCTGAGTTGGATCTGACTCGAAGGCAGTGAGTTTGGTTTTTTGGAGTATCATTAATATCAAACACAAGTAAAATTTTGCTTAATTTAAAAAAAAAAAAAAAAAAAAAAACAGTTACAGCAGTATATTGACAGAGAACTTCCAGAAATTCAAGCTGGGTTTAGAAGAGGACATGGGATGAGGGATATCACTGCTGATGTCAGATAGATCTTGACTGAAAACAGAGAATACCAGAAAGATTTTTACCTGTGTTTTACTGTCTAGGGTAAGGTATCCCATAGTGAGGATCACAACAAATTATGGATAACACTGTGAAGTACAGGAATTGCAGAACATTTAATTGTGCTCATGAGGAACCTGTATATAGATGAAGAAGCAGTCATTCCAACAGAACAAGCAGATACTTCATGGTTTAAAATCAGGAAAGGTGTGTGTCAGGGTTGTGTCCTTTCACCACACATATTCAATATGTATGCTGAGCAAATACTCTGAGAACTCACTCACTGCCATCGACTCGGATCCAGCTCATGGCGACCCTTCCTTGGGTTTCCGAGGCAGTATCTCTACGGAAGTAGATTGCCCAACCTTCCTTCAAGGAGTGGCTTGTGGGTTTGAACCTCCAGCCTCATGGTTAGCAGTCAAATGTCTTAGGCACTATGCCCCCAGAGCTCCTTGACTATATGAAGAAAGACATGGCATCAGTATTGGAGAAAGATTCATTAACTACCTGTGATATAGAGATGGTATAACCTGTTGGCTTAAAGGGAAGAGTACTTGAAGCACTTACTGATGAAGATCAAAGCCTACAGCCTTCAGTGTAGATTGCACCCCAACACAAAGAAAAGAAAAAATTCTCAACTAGACTGATAAACATTATAGTGACAAATGGAGAAAAGATATTGATATTATCAAGTATTTCATTTTACTTGAATCCATAATCAACACCCATGGAAGCAGTAGTCAAGAAATCAAACAACATATTGCATTAGGCAAATCTGCTGAAGAAGACCTCTTTAAAGTGTTAAAGAGCAAAGATGTCACTTTGAACATTAAGGTGTACCTGACTTAAGCCATGATATTTTCAATAGCCTCATATTCATGTGAAAACTGAATAATAAATAAGGAAGATTGAAGAAGGTTTATGCATTTGAATTGTGGTGTTGGCAGAGAGTGCCATGGACTGCCAAAAGAAGAAACAAATCTGTCTTGGAAAAAGTACAGCTGGAATGCTGCACAGAAGCAAGAATGGCTAGAATTCGTTTCTCATACTTTGGTCACATTATCAGAATGAACCAGTCCCTGGAGAAGGATATAATGCTAAGCAAAGTGGAGGGTCATTGAAAAAGGGGAAGACCTTCAATGAGATAATTGACACAGTGGCTGCAATGATGAGCTCAACTATAGCAAAGATTGTGAGGCTGGCACAGGACTGGCCAATGTTTTGTTCTATTGCACCTAGGGTCTCTATGGGTCAGAACTGACTTGAAGGCCCCAAACAATTTTAAAAAAAATCGATTTTTTATATCCTAGGTAATTATGTATAGGATAATTAAGCATTGGAAGAATTGATATATTCCCCCAAACACAATACCATATATTTATGTAAATAGCACAAGCCTCCTAATTTGTACAAATGTCTCTCTCCTCCCAAGGAAAATTTTTGTAAACCTGCTATTCTTGTTGTTGTTGTTGTAAGGTACCATTGAGTGAACTCCGACTCATAACGACCCTATGCACAGCAGAACAAAACACCTCCCGGTCCTGCACTGGCTCCAAGATCCCTGCTATACTTGAGCCCATCACTGCAGCCACTGTGTCAATCCACCACATTGAGGGACATCCCCTCCTTCGTTGACCCTCCACCTTACCAAGCATGGCATCCTCCTCCAGGGCATGGTCCCTTCTGATAACATGACCAAAGTAGGTGAGATGAAGTCCAGCCATTCTCGCTTCCAAGAAGCATTCTGGCCTTAATTCCTCCAGGACAGATTTGTTAGTTCTTTTAGCAGTCCATGGTATTTTCTGCATTCTTCTCCAGCATCACATCTCAAAACCATCAATTCTTCTTCTGTCTTCTTTATTCATTGTCCAGCTCTCACATGCATAAGAGGTGATTGAAAATATCATGGGTTGTGTCAGGTGCACCTTAGTCCTCAAGGAGACATCTTTTCTCCTCAGCACTTGAAAGAGGTCCTTTGCAGCCGACTTGCCCAGTGCTACATGTCATCTGATGTCCTAACTGCTGCTTCCATTGGCATTGGTTGTAAACCTGCTATGCTAATTTTTGTAAAAAAAAAAAAAAATGGCACAGCATCCTTTGTGGCTTATGAAAATTCCTCCTGCATGAGGGGGAGGGAGTGCTTGGCAAACAAACATACAGTTGTGCTGGCACTGGTGGTAAGATAATTAACATCATTGCATCTAGTGCAAATAATCTAGAAAGCCACATATCACTGTATTTGCTAAGCATGCCAATATAGCAATATGGACCCAGAAATTGCAAGCTGATCATTTATCAGGTCTGCCAAAGCAAATGGAAGATCTGACAAGACAAAAGAGCTGAAGAGAAGATTTCAAAGAACAGCTCTAGCAGACAAAGCCAATTACTATAATGAAATGTGCAAAGACTTGGAGTTAGAAAACCAAAAGGGCAGAACACACTCAACATTTCTGAAGCTAAAGAACTAAAGAAAAAAATTTGAGCCTCAAGTTGAAATACTGAAAGATTCTATAGGCAAAATATTGAATGATACAAGAAGCATCAAAAGATGATAGAAGGAATACACAGGGTCACTGTACCAAAATAACTGGTAGATCTTCACCCATTTCAGGAGATGGCATATGATCAAGGGCCAATGATCTTGAAGGAAGAAGTCAAAGATGCACTGAAGTAAATGCAGAAGAACAAGGCTCAAGGAATTGACAGAATATCCATTCAGATGTTTCAACAAACAGATGCCCCACTGGAGGCACTCACTTAACCAAGTGAAATGCTGAAAGTACCATGGACTGCTTAGAGAACTAACAAATCTGTCCTGGATGAAGTGGATCTGGAATGCTCCTTGGAAACAAGAATGGCCAGACTTTGTCTCACCTACTTTGGTCATATTATCAGAAGGGACTATTCTCTGGAGAAAGATGTTATGCTTCATAAAGTGAAGGGTCAACAAAAGAGGGGATGTCCTTCAATGAGATGGACTGACACAGTGGCTACAGCAATGGGCTCAAGTATAGCAGCGATTGTGGAGCTGGCGCAGATCGGGCGGTGTTTTGTTCTGCTGTGCAGAGGGTCGCTATGAGTCAAAGATGACTCAACAGCACCTAACAACAACAACAACAACATTTATCAGGAGACAGGTGATAGAGAGTAAAGCAATTAATTTTCCAAGCAGCAAACACAGGAGTGAGATACGCCCTTTAAAACGCACATGAACTGAATATAAGATTGATCAATGATAGAGTTGTGATTATGCTGAAGGTAGTGAGAGTTCTGTAGCATAGTGCCTAAGGCACTTGCCTGCTAACCAGAAGGCTGGTGGTTCAAGCCC
>NW_006921838.1:3528361-3528815 GCF_000298275.1 Orycteropus afer afer
AAGGAAGGTTGGGCAATCCTACTTCCGTAGTGATACTGCCTCGGGAAACCCAAGGAGGGGTCGCTATGAGTCGGGGCCGACTCGACGGCAAATAACAACAACAGTGAGAGCTCATCTAAAAGGAATCTTAATATCTGTGCAGTTAGAAATTCAAGTTAAAGATAACTCAAAGACTCTTTCTGGGTCACAAATTTATCTTCCCTTTCCCACAGTAAGACCATTTCCAAACCCCCTTCTAAATATTATTTTTCTCTATCAAATAAATGCTAGCCTATGTAACTTTTATTATTTTCTGGGGGAGATGTTTATGTTGCTAATTGGTCTAGCAATTACGTTGCTCAGAAAGTATTTCTATTCCCTACAAACTTTTGAAATATGCATATGGACAGATTTACTTTATGTTTGTCTTTAGATATCCTGTACTAAATGATTTTACATGAATTTTGTTCTCAAG
>NW_006921838.1:3529080-3542052 GCF_000298275.1 Orycteropus afer afer
TCTACTATATTCTACTAAATTTTAGTAGGGAGCTCTGGTAGCATAGTGCCTAAGGCACTTGACTGCTAACCACAAGGCTGGTGGTTCAAATCTGCCAGCCACTCCTCAGAAGAAAGATGGGGCTATCTACTTCTGTAGTGATACTGCCTCGGAAACCCAAGGAGGGGTCGCTATGAGTCAGGTCCAACTCAACGGCACGTAACAACAACAACAACAAATGATACAGTGAGAAGACTGGACTCTGATGTTTAATAACTTAGGCCCAAATTCATTGCTTATGACTACATAATTACATAACTTTCTTAATATTCTAACCTCTCTTGGGATCAATTTACTCATTTATAAAGGGGAAAATAGGATAATTTTCACAGGGCTAGAATGAGAATTTTGTCTGATAATATGTAAAAAGTACCTGGGGTAGTGTCTATGTGTCTTTCATGCAGTAGTTTCATTTACCATTAATTATTTCTCTTGTTTTTCTTAGGTTTCATCCCCTTCCCTTAATAAATACATAGTGCAAAGATACCTTCCTACTTATAGATACTACAAGAAACTACAAGAACTCACCAAAGTTCACAAGAGAGTCACAAAGCAAGTTAATAATTTAGAAAATGTAATGTGTAAAGGAAGTTTAAAGGAAATGGGTCATTTGACACCAAGGAGAGAACTAAGGGGAGAATTGAAAATTATCCTCTCCAAAATAAAGATAAGGAAATAGAATGATAATCATTCCCTTCCAATCATAAGACAAAAAAGAAACAATGAGATGGAAGAACTACAACTGTGTGGTTTTTCAGTAAAGGATGCTGGATGGGGCAAAGGCACTAACCCTCTAATTTTTATAAAATAAACTATAAGAGCAGTTAAGCATATATTTTTTAAAAAGATAAGAATTTATAATGAAAAAAAGAGGTGACAGAGAACAAAAAGAAATTTAGAAACCAAGAAAACAAATGGAAAGTGTTAAATGACAGAAAATGAAAATGATGAAACCCAAGGTAGTAGGAGAGAAAGCTGATAAACAACCTGATTTATTCCATAGAACTTCCAGTAGCCCAGGTCCCTCAAAATTTTAATGCAGGGACTAAACCCAGGAAAACTGGGTGAAAGCCTGTGTGAGAAGCTATTAGATCCTCTTCTACTTATCAGAGTCTGGCAACTGCCCAGGTGGAAGATTGGGCATTTATTTTACTGCCAACACAGACAGAGGGTCTCTGTGTTGGGATATATCAGACACTATTGGGAGCTCTGGTGGCATACTGCCTAAGGCACTTGACTGCTAACCAGAAGGCTGGCAGTTCAAATCCACCAGCCACTCCTCGGAAGGAAGATGGGGCAATCTACTTCCGTAGTGATACTGCCTCGGAAACCCAAGGAGGGGTCGCTATGAGTCGGGTCCGACTTGACGGCACATAACAACAACAACAACATTGGAAGGTGGAGCACCAAATGGAAACAGACATTAAATGAAAGATGGTACACTGAATTTTGCGATAAGCCACATTTCATCACCTATGTGAATCCCAACTAAGACAACTATGTGTTCCATTCAGTGCCCAAACTGGAGCACTTCTGAGAATTAAGAAGGATGCTGTTCATAATTATTTATTCTGAAACATGGTGTAAACTAGAAATTACCAAACAAACTGTGTTTGTGGTTGTTCTGGTGACCTGGTACCACTCTAACAGAAATACCACAAATGGTATGGCCTTGACAAACAGGAATTTATTTCTTCACAGTTCGGGAGGCTAGAAGTCTGAGTTCAAAGTGCCAGGCTCTAGGGGCTGGGTGAAAGCCCCTCAACCTTGGGGTCCAGCTCTGCCTCTTGCTCCCAGCCCACTGAAGCTAGAGGCATCTCTTCATTCAGGCAGCTATTGGCTACTGAGGCTAACAAGCCCAAGGTCAACAAATAAAATGGCATAGTCCTAATGTTACCAAAGCACCCAGCAGGCCATTAATCCAAGTCCACTGAAAGTCCCAAGGTTGGCAGAGTACGGCAGGCTGCTGAACAATCACACAGCTATATGCAAGTTCCAAGCGTGCCATAAGTAGAGACCATTCCCAAAGCTGCTTATATACGGGAAGCAGACCACATCCCTAAAGCAGCTATTCAGCTGCTTGTGGTAGATCCCACCATGGAGTTGGTTGCCAGATATTCTCATAATGGGGAACAACTACCACCAGCTGCCCAGCCACTCAACCAGGCCCAGCCAAGTTGACACAAAAACATAATCACCACAATGGTCAACCTATTCCTAGAACTATGGCAGCTTCTGAGAGAGATTAGAACACTATTCTCTGGGGGTCTCAAGTACTCTAGAGTTAACACCAAAGAGGTATAAATTCAGGATTCCCAAGGGAACAGCATGATCAGCAAGCTCCATGGTGAAGGTCACAGTCAACATGTCCCATGCACACACACAAATCTTCCAGTGGACTTTTAAACACCCACTCCTATGTAATGGAGACCAAAAAAGCTTGCTAGATTGTTGAGAAAATATCTAATATTTGAAAGAAACAACCAAAACAAACAAACAAACAAAAATAATAAGCAGTGGGTTAAAATCCTGATAGGTAAGAGTCTATAAAAGGAAAAGAAAAATAAGAAACCATAATTAATATATAAAGTATATATAAATATAATATAAATAATGCATCTATGAGGTTAGTTTTGTTTTAAAAGTAACAAAGAAATAAAATAAAAAAAACTGCTTTAAGTTAAAAATGTTATAAATTATAAGAGTGATTAAATTATAAAATTTAAGAGCTTTTTCACAAATTTAAGCAAAATACAAAGATTAAAACTAGAAGAAAAAGGATTAAAAGAAAAAGTCCTGGAGACTGCATTATTGAACAATAAAATTCACAGAAAGGAGAAAAAAGAAAAGTCATCAAAGAATTTAATTAAAAAAAGAAAAAGAAAAAAAAAAAAAAAACTAAGAACTGTGGATATCCATTTCCATACTGAAAGCTTCATTAAGTGCCCAACACTGGATGAATACTAACCCATAATAGGTCACATAATGGTGATATTTAAGATAACAAGAAAACCTTAAAAGCTCTTGTGGGGGGTATTATTATTATTACTTTTAATATAAAGGATCATAAATCAGAACAGCATGGTTTTTCTCGAGCAGTATGGAAAGCTAGAAGACACTGAAGACTTCAAAATTCTGAAGAAAAAAGATTTTTAACCTAAAATACTATATCCAGCCAGAGTATGAAGACAGTTGAAAGAAAATTTCAGACACACAGGGTTCTCAAAAAGGGGAGTAATCCAGTAAAGGTGAAGATGTTGGATCTGCAAAGCAGAGGGATTCAAGACAAAGGAGGAGTGAAGGAAACCTGCAGGCAGAAGGGGAAGGCAGGATCTAGAAAAAGCTATCTACAGATAAAAGTGGAAAACACTGGTTTGAACATATTGAGAAGAAACTTACAACCCAAATCTACCTATTGTCATTGAGTTGATCTGAGGCATAGTGATCCTATAGGACAGAGGAGAACTGCCCCATAGGGTTTCTAAGGCTGTAAATCTTTAAGGAAGCAGACTGCCGCATCTTTCTCCTTTAGAGCAGTTGGTGGGTTCCAACCACTGACTTTTCAGTTAGCAGCCAAATGCTTTAATCACTGCACCACCAGACCTCCCTGAAATTTATAACACTGGAGGAAAATATAAACTAATCAAATGAAAAAAAAAAAAAATTAAAATGAGAGCAAACAAAAAGCAACACTGACAACAAAAAACCCAGGCAGACATTAACAACAGAAAAATCCAAATGTCACACAGGAAAGGAAATAAAATACACTACATACCTCACCTATGAATAGTATTTACAAGCTAAGATACTATAAAACCCACATAGTGTACTGATCTTACCAAAATTAAGTGTGCTTATCAGCAGTGGGACTGGGGAGGTTCTAAAAGAGTGGTAAATCCTCATCCTGTAGGGATGGACACTGGGAAGAGGTAACAATGGGGAGGAAGTGGGAGGGGAGCTGTTGCATTGTGGTAAACTGTGGTCAATGACATGAGACAAAGTATATGTGAACTGCTGTATGGAAAGTGAATTTGCTCTGTAAATCTTCACCCAAATCAAAATAAAATAAAATAAATCCTCATCCTCTATAGGGAGAAGTCAATAGAAAATGTCTAAAAGTTAAAGACAAAATCTCAGGGTATAAATATGCTATTCAAATAGGTGGATATAAGTACTGAAAGAATACTCTAACATAAGTGAAAGTAACAGATTCTGGGCAGTGAGAAGTAGTGGTGGTGATGAGAGCTGCTAATTTTCATAACAAGTCTTGTGTATTTTTTGACTCTCTAACCTATGGCTTGGCAAACTATGGCACACAGGTCAAACTGGACTGGTGGCCTGTTCCTGTGAAAAATGTTACTTGGAACATAGCCACACCCACTCATTTGTCTTGCCTGAGGGCTGCTTTTAAGTTACAACTACAGAGTTTTATAGTTGCAACTGAAAACATATAGACTACAAAGTCTGAAATATTTAATACCTCTGGTAGCATAGTGTGTAAGGCACTTGAATGCTAACCAGAAGGTTGGTGGTTCAAACCCACCAGCCACTCTTCGGAAGGAAGGTTAGGCAATGTACTTCCGTAGTGATACCGCTTTGGAAACCCAAGGAGGGGGTTGCTATGAGTTGGGGCAACTCGACGGCACACAACAACAACAAAACAACAATAACAACCACCACCAAAACAACAACAAAAACAACAGCAGCATTTTACAGTAAAAAAAAAAAAAAGTTTGCCAAGCCCTGCCCTTAACTATGAATATACATAGATGATTAAAAATAACAACAACAGCATTTTACAGTTAAAAAAAAAAAAAAAAAGTTTGCCAAGCCCTGCCCTTAACTATGAATATACATAGATGATAAAAAATAAAGTTTGAAAGACAATTGTGTTGAATATATTATTTTAAAAAATGTGAATGGAATCTTCTATGTAATGGAATGGCAAGTTAAACACAATTGAAGATTCTCTTAGTTGGAGCTCTGCAGTGGCATGACTCTGTCTCTAGATCATTATGTGTTGTCCTATCGGAAACCTGTGAGATGAAACATTTGGTATATGCATGACATTGGCCAGATTGTGCTTCAAATTAAGCAAATCGTTCTTTCTTTTTAACTTTACATATTCAACAGTTTTCTCTCAGTTACCTACTTTCTTTGAAATAGGCAATACAGGTTTTCTTGAAATGCTTTGTAAGTAACAACATCTGTGTACCCACCCATACAATCTATTTACAAGAAGGAAACAGGAGGTAAAAGCTTTTCTACAAATGTGGCTTTTGGAGGAGTTTGATGGCAGAGCCCAGGACTCACTGCTGGGACTGAGAATTTTAATGCTTTCTTTGGGGAAAAAACTTCTCAGAATTTTATCAGCATCTTTCTTGTTCAATAGCTTTCATCTCACAATCTCTTAGCATAGATTAGTGCTACGTTTTTTAAATATGCTTCCTAATGAATTGCCTAATTAAAATAAATAAATAAATAAACAAAAACTCCCTTTTGGTCGTATAGGAAGTGTTACCTTGAGAGGTCAGTAGATTACCATGTCTCACTTCTACCTCAGGTTCCAACATCAGTGCATCTAATATGAAATTTACTAATCAAAACTGTAGGGTTTCAAAATATTTTTTCTTCAGAGTCAGTGAAACCTAGACTCTTGGGAATACACACACCATTCCATGTCAACATCCATTATTAACTTTCTGACTCAAAGTGGAAAAACCATTCATCACTATAAAGTCAAATGTAATATTTCAAAAATTGTGACCAAGTGACTGTTCTCCAACAAGGATAGTCTAAAGATGCAATTTTCCTTTTTCTGAAATATAAGTCTAGTGTTGGCAAGAACACAGGATTTGAACCTATAAAATTCTACTGTTAGGCTATGGTAAGGATTTGTTTTGGAAAAAGTTTTTTCAAAAAAACTGTTGGTTTGGATCTTTGTAACACTGCATAATTCTTGGTATTATTATTCCCTGTGAGTTGCTGGGGATGCAAGCTGGAAGTGTTCACTCATCTATGCCAAGACATTTAGAAGACTGTTACCTGGAAAACCAACTGCAAGAGACCCATGTTTATGCCCATTCCATAGTTATTCAGTTGGGATACTGAGCAAAGAATCTGACAAGGTGGACTGTATAAAGAAGAACATATCATCAAGATTGGAGGAGGAAGACTCCACAACAACCTGCCATATGCTTCCTGAAAGGGAAGAGGGTTTGAAACATTTAAAAAAAAAGAAAAAAAAAAATCACTGCCTTGGAATAGATTCTAACTCAGAGTATAACTGCCCCATGGTGTTTCCAAAGCTGTAAATCTTTACAGAAGCAGACAGTCACATCTTTCTCCCTTGAAGTGTTGGTAGGTTTGAATCTCCAACATTAAAGTTAGCTGCTGAGCACTTTAACCACTGTGTCACCAGGGTTCCTTTGAAGCACTTACTGATGAAGATCAAAGATTACAGCCTTAAATATGGATTATACATCAACATGCAGGAAATAAAAATCTTCACAATTGGAACAATAAAAGACATGATAAATGGGGGAAAGATTGGAGTTGTCAATGATTTCATTTTACTTAGATCTACAACCAATGCCCAGTCAAGATGCAGCAGTCAAGACGTAAAATGATGAATTCCATTAGGCAAATATGCTGTACCAAAAAAAAAAAAAAAAAACTCTTTAAAGTATTGAAAAGCAAAGATATCATTTTAAGGACTTAAGGACTAAGGGGTACCTGAACCAAGCCATGGTATTTTCAATTGCCTCATAACCTGGACAATGAATAAGGAAGACCAAAGAAGAACTGATGCCTTTGAGTTATGGTGTTGGTGAAGAATATTGAATATACCAAGGCACTACCAACCTGGATCCATAATTCTTAACCATGGCTTAAGCCTTTACTATACAGATATCATAAATAGTAAGTTGTTTGCAGTAATGATCGAGAGTGAATGAAGCTGAAATTCACTTCTTGATATGTCAAAACACATGTGTGGTGTATGCATGGGCATGATATGCTAGAAATTTTTAACATGACTTCATTATTTCCATACATTTTACATGTGTGCATGCTATTTCCATAGGTGTGCTATTTGCAAAAAATACTGTAGTGACTATTTCAATTGAAGGTGCACTTACATGCTACTTTATCTGGCATAAAAATCATAAATGTTGATTAGAAAGGGAACACATTGGTGGATAATCTGACATCTCATTCTCAGATAAGGAATGTTCAAGGTCACCCATATGCATCCCGACATATACTAGAGTCCAAGTTTCCTGTCTATTTAGTTTGTTTTCCTCATGGTACCATGTAAAATAAGGGATGAATGAAAAAACAAACTCACTGCCAACAAGTAGATTCTGATTCTTAATGACTTCAACTGGGTTTACAAGGCTGTGAATATTTATGGAAGCAGACCATCCCATCTTTCTTCCACAGAGTGGGTAGGTGGATTGAACCACTGATACTTTGGTCAGCAGCCAACTGCCTTAACCAGTACAATACCAGAGTTCCTTAAGGGATGAATCTTGGGAGAGTAAAAACATGACTCTCTTATTTATTTGTATTGTTCTGCATTTCATACAGTGACAAAAACACCTCCATAATTTTAATAAATAAGTGGATAGAACAATCAAAACATGACTGTGGTAGTTCAGTTTTATGTCAACTTGGCTGGGCCTGGTTGAGTGGCTGAGCAGCTGGTGGTAGTTATTCCCCATGGTGAGACTGGCAATCAACTCCACGGTGGGATCTACAACAAGCAGCTGAGTAGCTGCCTTTGGAATGTGGTCTGCTTCCTGTCTATAAGGAGATGCCTTGGGAATGGTCTCTAGTTTATGGCACGCTTGGACCCTGCATGTAGCTGTGTCGTTGGTCAGCAGCCTGCCATGCTCTGCTGACCTGGGGACTTACAATGGACTTAAATTAATGGCCTATGGTGTGGTTTGGTAACATCGGGACTGTGGCTTTTTACTTGTCAACCTTGGGTTTGGCAGCCTCAGCAGCCAGCAGCTGTCTGAGTGAAGAAAAGCCTCTAGCTTCAGTGGGCCGGGAGCAGGAGGCACAGCTGAAGCCCAAGGCTGAGGGGCTTTCACCCAGCGCCTAGAGCCTGGAACTTTGAACTTGGACTTAAAGCTTCCATATTGTAAGAATAAACTCCTGTTTGTTAAGGCATCCCATTTGTGGTATATTCCTGTCAGAGTGGTACTAGTTCACCAGAGCAATGATCAAACACCTTACAAAAAAATAAATAAAACATCACTTTAGTAACTAATATTTGATAGTTTGGAGTACGGGATACATCTTTTAATATCTCATTCAGTCCTGATGATTACAATGAGTTCATGAATGTTATTTTTCCCATTTACAGATGAGAACAAATGTTCAAAAATTTAACGTGTTACAAATCATACATGCACCAAACCACAAAGCTGACACTTGAAGCCAAATCTGTAGCAGAGAACAGAGAACTGATTAAAACAGGGGCTGATTGGCAGGGATGAGGAAGCAAGATCAGGTGGAGAGGATAAGACTAGAGACACAGAATCAAGCAGAGGAAAACAGGTAGACCTTGTGTAAGTTTGTGACACAATACATAAAGTCAGAATCTCACCGACATTGTCAAGTCAGTTGGAAAGAGATTAAATAGCTTAACTAAGAGAAAAAGGAGAGGAAAAAAGAGGACAAAGAGGATGAGTAGGAAGGCAATGAGGACAAACAAGAAGGAGGAAATCTAACTCTCAGAATAAATAGTAATTTTATATTTTTTTATCAGCATAATGGAATATGTAGGGCATTCAATTTTTAAGTAATGTCCTGCATTCTAAGCTAGGAATGGCCTGGATCACAAAGAGTGGTAACATTCTGACTCATGAATCCCCAACTGAATTAGAATTATAGCTAGAGACTTTTGGAAAAAAAATCCCTATCGACTTTTAGCTTTTAGCACAGCCTACCTTCCTGAAAATGGAAGTTCACGGTTCATGATCATCGCTGAAAGTAATGGTGTTGCAGACATAGGTCATTTTAAAAAAATAAATAAATAAATCATTTTTCAATAGTTCCTTTTTTTTTTTTTCAACATGGCTCCATGGTTTGGACTTTAAGGTACCATCCAAAACAACAAAAAACTCATTGCCAATGAGTCAGTTTCTACTCCAGCAAGGTTCAATACCCAAGAAAATCAATTACTTTACTATTGTTTTAGTTATATCACAGAATGGCTGACAGAAAGAGTTAAAGAAAATGATTATAAAACTTATTAGTCATAAAGCATAAAGTATACAACTACTACTATTTCACTGAGGAAGGATTTGTTCAACTCATCTATAATCTCTCTCATATTATCAGGGATTTACTATCATTAACAAAGAAGAGTGAAATAATAGGAATAGACTCAATATATAGAAAAATTATAAAATGCAATAAACTTATTTTTAATTAACCAAGGATGAACAAGCTTTGACAGTGGATTTGGATGCTAGGTTCTTTACAACTTTGCTGAGATCTTATGTCTACATGTCACCATTACAAACCTTATGGATATCTGCAATTCTTGAGGAAAAGAAAAAAGGCTCTTTTATGATTCCCCTTCCATTTGATAGAGTTTTATGACTCTGTGGCTAAACATAAACCCAACAAAGTTTATAATCCTGACTTTCCTCATTCTTATGAGGAATTTGTTCCAAGTTAAAAAGAAGAAATAAAAATTTTGAAACTTCTACTTTTTATAATTATTCACAAGGAATAAAAGTGACAGCAATTGCAGTGAGAGGAAAAGAGACAAAATTAAATAGAAATGAAAAGGGATTAGGTGTCATTTTAATACTGTACTGGTTCTCTCATGATTCATTCCTAGAGACAGAAGTGTACAAGAAAAAGCTTTATCTTGATTTTAAAATCTGCTTAATGTAATTTGACTCTCTTGCTTTAAGCCCTGAACAGCAACATGCAAATAACTGACTTCTATGGGTGCTTATAGGAGCAAGTCTTCCTTCTTCTGTTTTCCCTGTGCTTAATAATGATCTAATTTAATCAAGTGCATGACCAAATGAAATGACTGATAGCAAATATATGCATGTTGTTGTGTAAGTTCGAGGAGAATTTCATCTCTCAAGGAAGAAAGTAGGTTATTATTTCTGTACAACAGTGTAAGTGCTATACAAAACAATATATAAAATAATGCAGTAACAATTCATAAAGGCTAATCCAGTCAGTATGGACTGGGCTGGACCTAAAATTCTATTTGTTCTAGGCTTTCATTCTGCATTTCCTTCAGCACTCAAAATCAGCAAATCTGCTGCAAAAGACCTCTTTAAAGTGTTAAAAAAAAAAAAAAAAGAGGCAAAGGTATCACTTTGAAGACTAAGGTGCACCAGACTCAAGACATAGTATTTTCAATTACCTCCATGCATACAAAAGTGGAGCAAGGAATAAGGAAGACCAAAGAAGAATCAATGTCTTTGAAATATGGTGTTGACAAAGAATATGAAACATACCAGGGACTGCAAGGAGGATGAACAAATCTATCTTGGAAGAAGTACAGCCAAAATGTTCCTTAGAAGCAAGGATGGCGTGACTTCATCTCATACACTGGGGACAGGTTACAAGGAGGGACCAGTGTCTGGAGAATGACATCATACTTGGTGAAGTAGCTGATCAGGGAGAAAAAAGAAGATTCTCAAGGAGATGGATGGACACAGTGGCTGCAATAATAGGCTCAGGGATAGTAATGACTGTGATGGTGGCGCAGGACCAGTGTTTTCTTCTGTTGCACATAGGATTGCCGTGAGTCACAAATGAGTCTAAGGCAACTAACAACAACTGTAAGCAGACAGTATTTTCACACTGAGCAGTTTAAAAGAGAAAGGAAGAGAGTGTTTTGTCCTAAAAATGACTATAATTAATCATTACATAATCATAGCCTCTTTCAAATGACATTAACATCCATCTTTCATGTTAAGCCAGAAAGGTAACTGATACCAGGAGCTACTATGCTCACAAATTTATTGATTTTTTTTTTTTTTTTTTTTCTGTTCTGCTACCAATTGGAAGGAGGAGGCTGGTATGGTGGGAAGAATATTGTTAGTTTTGTTAACTGTTGTCCAATTGGTCCCTAACTCATGGTAACCCCAAATACAATGGAACAAAACCCTGCCGATTCCTGTTCCATCCCCATGATCAGCTACAGACTGGGTCATTTTAATCCATAGGGTTTTCATTGGTGGCATAGTGCCTATGACATTTGACTGCTGACCAGAAGGCAGGCAGTTCAAACCCACCAGCCACTCCTCGGAAGGAAGACTAGGCAATCTGCTTTCGTGGAGATATTGCCTCGGAAACCCAAAGAAGGATCACTATGAGTCAAAATTGACTAGACAGCAGTCAATTTGGTTTTTGTTTTGTTTTGTTTTCAAAAGTAGATATCCAGGCCTTTCTTCTTAGTCTCTCTTAGTCTGGAAGCTCTGCTAAAAATGTTTAGCATCATATTGACTGACACTAAAGCCTCCACAGGTCATGGCTGTGCATGGGATGCATTGGCCTGGAATCAAAGCCAAGGGCTCCATTGTTGTTGTTGTTGCTAAGTGTTGTTGAGTCATCTCCGACCCATAGTGACCCCATGCACAGCAGAATGAAGCACTGATCAATCCCGCGCCAGCTCCATGATCCCTGCTATACTTGAGCCCATCATTGCAGCCACCATGTCAATCCATCTCATTGAAGGCCTCCTCCTCTTTTGTCGACCCTCCACCCTACCAAGCATGACATCCTTCTCCAGTGAATGGTCCCTTCTGATGATTAATGGATGTCTGAAGCTGTTTCTCTTCAATTTGAGTGGTGTCATATCAGCAAATGGAGGTCTCAAAAGCTTTACCTTATCCATTATGTGTTCCATTATGGAAGGTGAGAATTTCAAATCAGAGAAACATGGTTCCGAAACCTACTCTATGACCTGAGAAAAATGACAATCTTGTAAGTCTCAGCTTACTCACCTAATAAAATAGATCCATATTGATCTTCATTGCAGGGCTAGTACAAATATATAATCAGTAGAGTTAAAGTCTCCAGCACAATGCCTGGTAATCCTTGCATAATAACAACAATAGGACTGTAAGACCTATTGTTATCACCAGCTCTACTTTTAGAAGCTGACAAACTTTTTCTTAAATTATTTATTTTTAAAACTGTGTTAAATTCTATCTTTTGGCATGACACAGGTGTAGATTAGTAATATATCTAGTTTTAAGAAATATAACTTCGAATCCCAGACTAACCTTTGTTCACTGTGTGATTTTAAGGACGTTGCATAACTGTTTCTCAGTTTCTTTACTTATAAAGGAAGGACAATATCAAATGCTTAACTGTGCTCATGCAGAACCTGTACATACATAAAGAAGTGGTCATTCAAACAGAACAAGGGGATACTGCAAATCAGGAAAGTTATGTGTCAGGGTTGCACCCTTTCACCATATTCAATCTGAATGCTGAGCAAATATTCTGAGAAGGTAGACTATATAAAGAAGAATGTGGTACAAGGATTGTAGGAAGATTCATTAACAACCTGTGAGATGAAGATGGCACAACCTTGCTTGCTGAAAGTGAAGAAGGGAAGCCCTTACTGATGAAGATCAAAGACTTCAGTCTTAACTGTGGATTACCCCTCAACATAAAGAAAACAAACATCCTCATAATTGGACTAATAAGCAACATCATTGTAAAAGAAGAAAAAATTGACATTGTCAAGGGTTTCATTTTACATGCATCCAGCAATGAACACCCATGAAAACATCAGTCATGAAATCAAAGAACATACTACACTGGGCTTATCTGTTGTAAAAGACCTCTTTGTTGTTGTTGTTGTTGTTTGCCGTCGAGTCGGCCCCGACTCATAGCGACCCCTCCTTGGGTTTCCGAGGCAGTATCACTATG
>NW_006921838.1:3542612-3565984 GCF_000298275.1 Orycteropus afer afer
TGGTGCGGGATCGGGCAGTGTTTCGTTCTGCTGTGCATGGGGTCGCTATGAGTCGGAAACGACTCGACGGCACTTAACAACAACAACAACAACATGGATTGCCAGAAGGAAAACAAATCTGTCTTGGAAGAAGTACAGCCAGAATGCTCCTAGGAAGCAAGAACTTGGAGACTGTGTCTCTTGTAATTTGGATGTGTTATCAGGAGGGACAAATCCCTGGGGGAAGCCATCATTATTGGGAAAGCAGAGATTCAGTGTAAAACAGGAAGACCCTCAACAAAACAGATTGACACAGTGGCTGCAACAATGGGCTCAAACAAAACAATTGTGAGGAAAGCTCAGGACCAGGCAGTGTTTCATTCTGTTGTGGTTAAGGTCATCATGAGTCAGAACTGACTCAATGGCACCTAACAATAACATGCAAGCTTCAATCTACTTATCTACAAAATCAGGATAATGTCACCTGCCTTAGGGTGGTTACTGAAAGGATTACATTAGGGAGCATGTTTTAAAAAATCCTCTGGAGTTGCTAAATTCTATGCTTCTGAAATGGGAGAAGAGGCAGCTTAGGAGGAAGACCTATCCAGGGAAAGGAGATTCTGATAAATTAAAAATGTAGAAAAGGACAGAGAAGGGATAATGGAAATACAAAATCGATCTACGTGAACAGACAGAGATAATTCTTTAGATGAATTTCTCTAAGGTCCTGAGGAAGTCAGGGCTCTCTAACCACATGAATTTCATAGCATCTTGTTTGAGGCTTTTTGTCAAGAATTTTATCAGATTATAGCTCATTAATGGGAAGAGTCAGGTAACAGTCATAGTAGCATGCACAAAATAGATGTTAAAAAACACAAGTTGTATAAACAATAGCTACAAATCTTTAGGCTTTTTTAGTTCCTTGGTCTGTCCCTTTAACTCATCCAACACATAAAGTTTTGAGTTAGAGAACCATGTGCTTGGTGGAGGGTGATAACACTCTATGCCTGTTGTCTTTTAATGAAAGCAGTATGATTGGCAAATATTAGAGGTATCAGATTCTGTTTCTGATTGCGAATAATGGTTGAGTAGATTTTGGAAAAATATATTAATCACATACCCTTGACTAGAAACCATAGTGCCTATGAAGAAAAGCCTAAGAAATTCTATAATGTATTCTATAATGTAAATATTTTCTAATTATACTTGGTGGAATATAATTCTACAATTCCTTTAATATGTTTAAAATGCCTAGGTTAAGCAAAAATAAACAAGTTTCAATAGGTAAGTATTCACATAATTTTGATTATATTAATATACATTTTAATCACCTAAGGAGTGGAATAGGATTCAATCCTTCTGAAATACCTTTGATCACAGAACATTTATTTTCTTGAGAATCTCATGAGATTACACCTATGGTGGACACAGTCTAAAATGCCCCCCAAATATCTCTGCCTATTGATACTCATTGGACAAATGTGCTGCAAAAATCCTCTTTAAAGAATTAAAAAGAAAAGATATCACTTTACTGACCAAGGTGTACCTGCCCCAACCATGTTATTTTCAATTACGTCATATGCATGCAAAAGCTAGACAATGAATAAGGAAGACCAAAGATGAACTGATACATTTGGATCATGTCTTTGTGAAGACTCCTGAATATACTATGGACTGCCAGAAGGACAAACAAATCTATATTGGAAGAAGTACAGCCCAAATGTTCCTTAGAAGTGAGGATAGGGAAACTTACTTAATCAGGACATGTTATTAGTTGGGACCAGTCTCTAGACAAGGCCATCATGCTCAGTAAAGTAAAGGGTTAGTGAAAAGAGGAAGACCAGCTCTAACATGGAGTGACACATTGACTGGAACAATGGGCTCAAACATAGCAATGATTGTGAGGATGGTGCTGGACCAAGCAGTGTTTCATTGTGTTGTACATAGGGTTGCTATGAGTTAGAACCAACTTGACGACACCTTAGAACAACAAACAGTTTACCAAGTAGCTGTCTTCTAAATATCTTGGCAAAGCAATTTCAACACTTCTAGTGTTGTTGCATCTGTTTGTAGAACTATCTCAGTTGGTAGTCTATCAATTCCTTGTTTATCACCAAGGCCTTCAGTGCATCGTGGACGTCTTCCTTCAGTATCAACTGTTCTTGATCATATGCTACCTCTTGAAATGGCTGAATGTCCACAAATTCTTCTTAGTATAGTGGCCTCCTACATTTCTTTCATCTTTTGATGCTTCCTGATTTGCTCAATATTTTGCCCATAGAATCCTTTAATATTGCTATTTGAGGTTTAAATTTTTTCTTCAATTCCTTCAGCTTGAGAAATGCAGAGCTTGCTCTTCTCTTTTGGTTTTCTAACTCCAGGCCTTTGCAGACTTCATTACAATAGGTTACCTTTTCTTCTTAAGCTACCTTTTAAATAGTTTGTTCAGCTCTTTTACTACCTTTTTTTTTTTTCTTTAGCTACGCTAGATTCAAAAGTAAGATTCAGAGTCTCTCTTAACATTCATTTTTGTTTTTCATTTCTTTCCTGTCTTTATCATGACCTTTTGTTTTCTTTATGTATGATGTCCTTGGTGTCATTGCAACTCTGGTCATCAATGTTCAATATGTCAAATTTGTTCTTAAGATGGTCTCTAAATTCAGATGTGACATATTTAAGGTCATAGGTTGACTCTCATGGATGTATTTTCTGTTTCTTCAGTTTCCAATTGCATTTGTATATAAGCAATTGATGATCTGTTCTGTAGTCAGCCCCTGGCCTTTTTCTGAATTATGATATCAACATTCTCCATCAACTCTTTCACAGATATAGTTGATTTGATTACTATGTATTCCATCTGGCAAGGTCTATGTGTTTGGTTACCATTTATATTGTTGAAAGAAAGGTATTTCCAATGAATAAGTCATTGGTCTTGCAAAATTCTATCATGTGATCATCAGCATCATTTCTATCACCAACGTCATATTTTCCATTTACTAACCTTCAGTGTTTCCAATTTGTGCATTTCAACCACTAGTAATTATTGTCTTGTTTATGTTTGATCAATTTCAGGCTGCACATCATGGCCAATATCTTCAGTTTCTTCATCTTTGGCATCAGCGGTTGGTGTGTATATTTGCATAATAGTATGAACTGATCTTCTTTGTAGGCATATGGATATTATCCTGTTATTGATAGCATTACACTTCAGGATAGATCTTGAAATGTTCTTTGTGATGATGAATGTGATTCCACTCCTCTTCAGTTCTTCATTCAGTTCTTCTTCATAAAACAATATCTAAGTGACTCATCCAAAGGTACTTTCAGATTAATTGAGCCCAGAGACCACACTGCTGGTTTTTTAATGGACAAATTACAAATCATAGATCCTATGATTGTCTGATTCCAGATGATCAATACCAGTCTATTCAGCTCACTAATGTCTAACATGTTGCTTGTTAAACCTTCCATTTCTGATGATTTCCAATTTTCCTAGGTTCATATTTTGTGCATTCCACACTCTGAGCACTAGTGGATATTTGCAGTTGTTTCTTCTCACTTTGAGTGCCTTCCAATCTGAGGGACTCGTCTTCCGGCATTTTGTCAGTCTATATCCCACTACATTCATTAGATTTTCACTGGCCAAGTTTTTGAGAAGTGTTGTTATGTGCCATCGAGTAGGACCAGACTCATAGTGACCCCTCCTTGGGTTTCTGAGGCAGTATCACTACAGAAGTAGATTGCTAAACCTTCCTTCCAAGCAGTGGCTGGTGGGTTTGAATCACCAGCCTTCTGGTTAGCAGTCAAGTCCCTTAGGCACTATGCTACCAGCTAATTTTTTCAGAAGCAGACTTCTTCCCAGTCTGTCTTAGTCTGGAAGCTCCACTGACACCTCTCCATCATGGGTGATATTGTTGGAACTTGAAATACTGGTGGCCTACCTGCCAGCATCAGCCACTTTGCCATCCTGTGGTGAGCTGCATGATATGAAAAACAGATTTTAGGAATTCCTAACTCCTACATTCCTGACACTGAAAACAGTAAGATATAGCTGTACTTTGAAAGAACTTGCAATGTAATGTACTTGGAAATGTACTTGCAATGCTCATTTGACCCTTATTTTCATGTAATTGTGGATACCTAAAGGAAGACCATAAAGAAAAAGGACAAAATACTCATAATGTTATGAACAAAATGTCCAGTCTTATAAAAGAAATCATTATCTTCTCTTTACTAAAGACAGCCTTGGCGGAGTTAATCATGGCCAAGGTATGGGTCATAAATTAGCTTTCTTTTAATCCAAAGGAACACATTTGGGACTAAATTAGTGGGGTAGGATAACAGGCTGATGTAGCTGAGAGGGAGGTGAAACCTGATGATATCTTGGAGGCAAAGATAAAACAATATCTAAGGGACTCATCCAAAGGTACTTTCAGATTAATTGAGCTCAGAGACCACACTGCTGGTTCTTTAATGGGCAAATTACAATGTGTAGGAATTGAACTGCTCTGTGAAAAAGAAGTGGGCAGACTCAGGGAAGCAGATCTGGCTCTTGTTATTTTTCAATTCTCTTTTTTTCCTCCTTAAGAAATGTGTTCATTACTCCAGGTGCTTTAGCTCTTTTCACCTTCATTTCAATTGCCTTGCCCATAGCCTGAACACATTCAGACTAAGAGTTCAAGCCACAGAGAGTAGAAGGGAATGACCTTATCTGGGATTTCAAGAAAAACACAGAGAGGGAGAAGGGGCCAGTTTATTAAAACTGGAACTAGATGGAGAGCAAAGTGCCAATCTAATTAGAGTTTAATGACTGGGCTCAGGTCCGAAAGTCAGTTCTGAAGGGAGAAAGCAGTCTGACTTGGGGAAAGACAGGGAGCAGGATGAGGGAAGATGACACGGTTGATTGTCTTGGTCTATTATTCTTGTGTCAATTATAAGAGCCACTAACCCATGCTGATTTTCCAGAGGAAATCACAGAGAGACGAAAAAGGTGACTGTCCTCAACTCCTCTTCCATCCTTTACACAATAACAATGTCCTAAATACTCACAGGCCCCTGCATGCCTTCCACTTAAGTCTCTGTGGCCAATCATTGCCCTTAACATGATAGTTGAAAAATAAATGGCACTATGTCCATCAAGAATCACTCTACATCATTTCAGCAGATCAGTGATAATCCATAGGGATAGAAAGGCCTTTATTCCAAAGAAACTGAGTTCAAATCCTAGCTTTACCATTTACTCACCAGATGGCTGAATATATAAACTCATTTTTATGCAGTCATAAATATTTTGTGGGCAGTTGGATGAACGTCTCTGAGCGTCAGCTGAGTCATCTATAAAATGGAATTATTAATATCTGTCTTCTAGGAATATGGTATAGCATTAGGCTATAGTACATATTAGAATCATAATAAATAGTAACTTCCATTTATCATCTGGGTTATACCAAGAGACAATGATTGTTCTACCATCAAACTTCCCTCATTGCATGTAAGTAGAAAACATCAATATGGACATATCTCATTGGTAACTATCTCCTGGTCTGCAGTAGTTCTGTGATAACAAGGATAAGTTTTGGTTAAAAAAAAAAAGAAAGAAAGAAAAGAAAGAAAAAGAAAGAGCTGTGTTGCTTTAGGATTCTCATTACTAAGCATTGTTAATAATATTACAATAAAAGATGATAGAGTACTATTGGAAAATAAATAAATAAATAAACTCTGCCATCAAGTTGCCTCTGGCTCATCGCAACCCCCACTGAGTTTCCAAGGCTGTAAATCATCATACAGGTAGATTGCCTCATCTTCCTCCTACAGAACAGCTGGTGGGTTTGAACAACTAACCTTCTGGTAAGTAGCCAAATGCCTTACCCACTGAGCCACCACAGCTCCTAAAAGTAATATTAGGAATATCTATTTCATACAGGTGAGAGAATAGGCTTCAGTTTCTAGAGGCTTCTCAGAAGCTGACGGTGTTTTCTTTGTGATTAGGCATGGGCTCACTTAAGGGCACAATGATAGACTGGGAGAAAATGTCTTAAAACTTTTTGGTATAGTTCCTTTCAGGTATTTCTAAAAGGAACTCATTTTACAGTGGCCTTGGGAATGATATGGCCACCTGTGGACCGGGATTGGAGGAAGAACTAATGCAGAAGGGTCTAAGCAATGTTTCAGTGCATTAGCTCAAAATAACTGGGGTGGGTGTTTGCTTTTCACATGGGTAAATTTAATTACTGCTGTGGGTGGTTAAGAACTGAAGCAGACCTCCTCTGGCTGCTGTACAAAATTATCCAGTGCTACGTTTAGCAGTTCACAAAACCTGCCACTAATCACTATCCCACATACAGTGCCATCAGGTCTCAGGTGCCTCTATCAGGAGAATTTTGAACCAGCTCAGAAAAGAAAATTACATTGAAGGTAAATCGGATAAGGTGTTTCTTCAACTTTGCAGTCTGCAGTTAGAAAACTATCATCTTCTGGAACACAGGATTACAAGACACTCAAAAATCCCTTCAAACTTTGTGAGCTGCTGCGGTTTGTTGATGCAACACACACACATACATTTCCCAATATAAAAAAAGAAACATTAAATGATGAAACACTATTTTAAAAGAACTAAAATGGCACTGGTCCCCTGAGAAAGTAGAAACGTCCCCATTCCCTGTCTTTCTGGAAAGAATTTTTCTTCTTACCTTACCTTATTTTTAACAATTTATTCCACTTAAATCAGAATTTTGAATTATTTGTATGGCATTTATTTCCTAAATCATCACAGAAAAATCAGAGACATGACTTTTATCATTCAATCCCCAAACATATAAGTGACCAGAATTAAGGGTCAGAACCTGATTAGCTCCACATCTAAGCCTGACAGTTCATGAACACGTGCAACCAACCAAAAGTTACTGAAACCTTCTGTGATTCAGTTTCTGCTGTAGGTTTTAAAAAATACACTGAAAATCAATATACACCAAGTATAGGGTTCATATTGTAGTAGAGGCATGTAAGAAAAGCATATACAAATATATAGAGAACACATTCGCAGGCAATATTTAGTGATATCAAGAAAAAGTAAAGCAGTTTAGGAAATAGAGAGTGATGGTAAAGTGTCAAAAGACATTTGAGCAGAGGTATGGAAAATGAAGGAGTAAACTTTCTGCATAGTTGGAATAAGATACAGATGGAAACAAGAAAGATAAATTCCCAGATATGGTAGCATACTTGGCACATCAGGAAGAACCAAAGAGGCTCAAGAAGCTGGGCAGGTGTGATAGGAGGAAGAGAAGTGAGAACAGGGATTGGAGAAGTAACAAAGCTTAGAACATGGTCTGGGAGGGCAGAGCAAGAACCTTGTATTTCATTTCACAATCAAAGGAAATCCAATAGATGGTTTTGAATAGTGGTCCACACTTTTAAAGTATCATTCTAGCTGCTGTGTTGAAAAAAAAAAGGGGGGGGGGGACAAATTTGAACGTTCAGAAATAAGATTTTAGCTGTGGTCCATTATTGGTGGCTTGAGCAAAAGTATAAGTAGTGATGACAAGTAGCCAGACTGGGAAGGGTTTGCTAATCGGTTGAAAATGGAGAATGAGAAAATCAGAATAAAAATAGACAAATAAAAATAATCTTCATGTTTTTGGTCTGAAAACCTAAGTGAAAGGCATTTACTTTAATATAAATGGAGATGTCTATCTATTTTTTTTTTCTAACAAGCAGAGAGGAGCTCTGGTAGCATAGTGGCTAAAGCACTTGACTGCTAACCAGAGGGCTGGCTGTTCAAACCCACCAGCCACTCCTCGGAAGGAAGGTTGGGCAATCCTACTTCCGTATTGATACTGCCTCGGAAACCCAAGGAGGGGTCGCTATGAGTCGGGGCCGACTTGACAGCACATAACAACAACAACAACAAGCAGAGATAATCAGCAAATAGTTGCTTCATCATTACCATTACTATTCTTTCATACAAAATTTGAAGAGTAAGGAATATTTCATTTTATATTTTTTAATTTAAATTAATTCTATTCCCTTGGTCAGAATGGTTTTAGAGCAGCTCACTGGGAGCACAATCATGTCAAGATGTTGTTGTCAGGCGCTGTCAAGTTGGTTCTGTCTCTCAGCGACCCTATGTACAACAGAACGAAACAATGCCCACTCAGGCATCATCCTTACGATCCTTGCTATACTTGAGTTCACCATTGTAGCCACTGTGTCAATCCATCTCGTTGAGGGCCTTTCTCTTTTTTGTTGACCCTCCACTTTACCGAGCATGATACACTTCTTCAGGGAATGGTCCCTTCTGACAACACGACCAAAGAAGGTGAGATGAAGTCTGACCATTCTCGCTTCCATGGAGCATTCCAGCTGCACTTCTTCCTGGACAGATTTGTTCATTCTTCTGGCAGTCCATGGTATTTTCAGTATTCTTTGCCAACACCATCATTGAAAGGCATCAACTCTTCTCCAGTCTTCCTTATTCATTGTCCAGCTTTCACATGCATATGAGGTAATTGAAAATACCATGGCTTGGGTTAGGCACACCATAGTCTTCAAAGTAACACCTCTGCTTCTTAACAAATTAAAGAGGTCTTTTGCAGTAGATTTGCCCAGTGCCATAGGACATGTGCACTCTTGACTGCTGCTTCCATGGATGTTGATTGTGGATCCAAGTAAAATGAAATCTCTGACATCTTCAATCTTTTCTCCATTTATTGTGATGTTGCTTACTGCTCCAGTCATGAGGAGTTTTCTTTCCTTTATGTTGAGGTGTAATCCACACTGAAGACCATAGTCTTTGATCTTCATTACTAAGTGCTTCAAGTCATCTTCACTTTCAGCAAGCAAGGTTGTGTTATCTATGTATTGCAGGTTTTAATGAGTCTTCCTCCAAGCTTGATGCCATAGGTTTTTTTAATATAATCCACCCTGTCAGATTATTATTCAACAGATTGAATAAGTATGGCAAAAGGATACAGCCCTGACACAAACCCTTCCTGATTTTAAACATTGCAGCATCCCCTTGTTCTGTTTGAATGACAGCCTCCTGATCTATTTGCAGGTCCCTTATCAGCACAATTAAGTGTTCTGAAATTCTAATTCTTCTCAATGTTAACCATAATTTGTTATGATCCACACAGTTGAATGTCTTTGTATAGTGAAGGAAACATAGGTAAACATCTTTCTGGTATTCTTTGCTTTCAGCCAAGATCCATCTGATAGCAGCAATGATATCCCTCCTCCCACATCTTCTGAATCGAGCTTAAATTTCTGGAAGTTCGTTTTCAATATATTTCTGCAACCATTTTTTAACTATCTTCAGCAAAATTTTACTTGAATGTGATATTGATGATATTGTTTGATAATTTCCACATTCAGTGGGATCACCTTTCTCTAGAATGGGCACACATATAGATCTCTTCAGGTCAGTTGGCCAGGTAGCTGTCTTCCAAATTTCTTGGCCTCAATAAGTAAGTGCCTCCAGCACTGCATCCATTTGTTGAAACTTCTCAATGGGTATTCCATCAATTCCTGAAGACTTGTTCTTCACCAATTACTTCAGTGAAGCATGGACTTCTTCCTTCAATACTGTTTATTGGTTCTTGAAATAGTTGAACATCAACCAATTCTTCTTGGTACTGTGACTCTGTGTATTCTTCCATCTTCTTTTGATGCTTCCTGCATCACTCAATATTTTCTCCATAGATTCCTTCAATACTGCAATTTGAGGCTTGAACCTTTTCTTCAATTCTTTCAGCTTAAGTAATGCTGAGTGTGTCTTTCCCTTTTGGTTTTCTAACTCCAGGTCTTTGCACATTTCATTATAATAATTGACTTTGTCTTCTCAAGTTACCCTTTGAAATCTTCTGTTCAGCTCTGTTACCTCGTCATTTCTTCCATTCATTTTACTACTCTCCATCCAAGATATCATAAATTAAAAATTGGTAAAAATGGACTTTGGTTTTATAGTTCCACTTATAGGAATTTCTCTTGAGGGGAGAAATACAGTATTGTGTGAGGATAATACAAGGATGCTTACTGCTACATTGTTATAGTGAAAGACTCAGGATGATACAGTCAAATTAGCTACTGCAAATTCTTAATATCACTACTATGAAATCAGAAACAGTAATAGTATAGACTGATGTAGGAAAATGCTCACCATATCTTGTGTGCAGGAATAATGTTATCAAAGATTAGGTAAAGCATTATTCTATCCATAAATATATATGTGCATAGAAAAACTATCTAGAAGCCTATATACTAAATTAGTAGGTGATTATCTCTGATATGGGTATTATTGGGATTACTTTAGTAAAAAATTACATATGAATTTATATGACAAAACAGTATCAGCCTTGTGATAAAATGTTATTTTTAAAGTAGAGAGGTGAAAGGATCAAGAAAAAATAAGTGTGTGCAAAGTGAAGTCCTGGTTAAGCTTAAAAATAGATGTTCTACCATCATGTTTTATACACTTGTTATAAAGTAGTAATCAAATTTAGCTCTAAAAAAAATGTTAACAGCTAAAACAAAGAGACAGATCTTATTGATTACAAAATTCACCAACTATGAGGTACAAAAATAAAAATGAATATTGTTAGTATAAAAAGCACATGCACTGCCATACCTAGGCCCTTCTTGACTTGGTGTACCATTCATCACCTCTACAGCCTCCCCAGGAACCTCTTTCCCCACTTATCTCCTGCATGCTACCCATGCTGGTCTCTTAGTTCCTTGCACATGTCAATCTTATTTTCATCTCAAGGTGTTGTCACAGACCAGTGTCTCAAATGCTCTTTCTCATACTCAAAAAACAAGAAAAACAAACTAACTGCCATAGAGTTAGCTCCAACTCATAGCAACCCCTCCTTGGGTTTCCAAGGTGGTATCTCTAGGGAAGTACATTGCCCACTCTTCCTTCTGAGGAATGGCTGTTGGGTTTGAACCCACAGCCTTCTGGTTAGCAGTCAAATGCCTTAGGCACTATGCCACCAGAGCTCTGATATATTCTTACTTTTCTTCATGTCAGTGAAAATTTCACTTTAACAGAGAAGAATTACTTGGTTTCACAATAATAATTGATCAAATAATTATAAATGCAATTTCTTCTTAGTGATTATCAAAAAGGCCTAAGGCATTTTACTGCTAACTAGAAGAAGGCTTGTGGTTCAAACCCACCAGCCACTCCTAAGAAGGAAGACTGGGCAATCTACTTCTGTAGAGATATGCCTCAGAAACCCAAGAGGGGTTGCTATTAGTCAGATTTGACTCCACAGCAGTGAGAGTTTCTATGTGATAATTATATTTCTATATGAAATTTATCTCTTCTCCTTTAGATGCTGTGGTAGACAGATTAATCCTCACCTCCAACTCAAGAGAATATTATATATATAATGTACATACACACACACACACACACAGAGAAAGAAAGGGAAGGCTATATCCTTTCACCATGCTTATCCAATCTGTATGCTGAGCAAATAATCTAAGAAGTTGGACTATATGAAGAAGAAAGCCACATCAGAATTTTAGAAGGCTCATTAACAATTTGCAATACACAGGTGACACAACTTTGCTTGCTGCAAGTGAAGATAACTGGAAGCACTTATTGATGAAGATCAAAGATTACAGCCTTCAGTATGGATTACATCTCAACATAAGGAAAACAAAAATCCTCGTAACTAGACCAATAAGCAATATGCTCGTAAATGAAGAAAAGATTGAAGCTGTCAAGGATATCATTTTACTTGGATCCACAATCAATGTTCAAGAAAACATCATCCAAGAAATCAAATGGCTCTTACATTTTGCAAATATGCTTCAAAAGAGCCTTTTAAATTGTTAAAGAACAAAAATGTAACTTTGAAGAGTAAGAAGTCCCTGACCCAAGCCATAGTGCTTTCAATAACATAAAGTGCAAATAAAATCTGGAAAATGAATGAGGAACACCGCAGAAAAATTGATGGCTTTGAATTGTGGTGTTGGTGGAGAATGCTGAATATTTCATGGACCACCAGGACAGACGAATCTGTTTTGGAAGAAGTACAGCCAGAATGCTTCTTAGAAGCAAGAATGTCCAGACTTCATCTCTTGTACTTTAATCATTTTGGGTAGCATTTCATTCTGGAGCACAATGTGTGGTTATAAGTTGAAACTCAATTGAGGGCATCTAAAAACAACTCTCTCTATATATGTGTGTGCATATATATGCATATATACAAACTTTATATTACCTTGCATGGGAAAAAAGACCTTGTTAACAAACCAAAATGAAACTCACTGCGGTTGAGTTGGGCCCGACTCATAGCAACCCGTCCTTGGGTTTCTGAGGCCATATCTGTATGGAAGGAGTTGTCCAATAGTCCTTCTGAAGAGTGGCCAGTGGGTTTGAACTGCCAGCCTTCTGGTTAGCAGTTAAATGCCTTAGGCAGTACGCCACCAGAGCTCCTTGCAGATGTACTTAAATGAAGGATTTTGAGGTGAGGACATTTATCCTGGACTATCTGGGTAGGACCAAGGTAATCACATGGCTACTTAGAAGGGAAAAGGGAGGTAGGAGAGTGAAAGAGAAGGAGGTTGAGTGGCCATGGAAGCAGATGTCAGCATGATGCAGGGCAAGGCACCAAGGAAAGCGAGTAACTTCTAGAAACTGGAAAAGGGAAAAAAAAATGGTTCCCACCCTAAAACCTTCAGAAAGAATGCAGTCCTGAGTGTACTTTGATTTTAGACAGTGAAATCCATTTCAGACTTCTGACCTTGTGTTGTTTTAATCACTAAGATTGTGGAAGTCTGTTACAGATTCAAGAGAAATCAAACAGGCATGTCATGAGAGCAGCAACCTGATCCATATTGTTCACCACAGTATGCGCAGCATCTAGCGAAGGTCCTTGTGCATGGAGCCACTTCTAAATTCTTTTTGAATGAAAGCATGTTTAAGTATACTAATCAGCATTTGTTCCCCCCAAAATTTTGCAGTACAAAAACAAAAGTGAGATAAATGCAAATGTGGCAGATAACAAAGCGTTTATAAAAAGTCTCTAATCTTTCTCAGCCCACTCATGTGCTCCATACCTTACTGATCTTATTTGGAAGACTAGTGGCATAGCTTCCGGCATCACAGCAACATGCAAACCACTACAATACAGCAATCTGACAGACAAATGCTCCTCAGAAGCCAGGAGCTCTCCCACTTTGAAAATGTGATCATGAGGGACCAGTCCCTGGAGAAGGACATCACACTTGGTAAAGCAGAGGGTCAGTGAGAAAGAGGAATACCTTTGTATGAGACGGACAGATACAGCAGCTGCAGTGACGGGCTCAAGCATAGCAACCCCTGTGAGGATGGTGCAGGAGCAGACAATGTTTTGTTTTGTTGTGCATAGGCTGGCTATGACTCAGAACCAACTTGACAGCATCTAAGAACAACTGATCTTATAGAAGTTGAAGATCACCTGGAGTTATACTCAATTTTTAAAATCATCCCAGAACTCACTTTCAACTTTCAGAACAAACATCTGGGGGTATTATTTATTTTTAAAGATCTTCTAGAACTTCTAGAAAAAAAAAAATGCAGTATTAGAAAATATATTGCCACACTGGCTACTCAAAGTAAAGAGATAAGGTTCATTGCCACCTTACTTTGCCATTCCCTTTCTGTGCCAGTAATCTTTCTTATAGTTTGACCCAGTTAGCCAGTCTGTTCACCAACTGCCCAGGGGTAAACAAGGTGCACGTTCTGATGCTTATCACTGAGCTAGACTTCAGGAAAAAGTTAAATATCCAAAACCACAAAGCGAGTGATAATCCAGTACTTGCCAATTCTTTGTGATATTTCAGATACTGCCTCAGTGATCTTGTTTAGAGAAATGGAAATCTGCCTACTGTTTTCTTTCTTCCTTTTTTAATTTTGTTCAGGTTTAATGAGCACCCTGACCTTTCTGCCAGCCATATTAAATGCATCCCATATTGCAGTGTTTCTCAAACGGCCATGCATCAGAATCACCTGGATGACTTGTTGAAATACCACTTACTGGACCCCAACACCTGAATTTCTGATCCAGTACCTTTCAGGTAGGGCCTGGTAATATGCATTTCTACCAGGTTCCTACCAGGTTGCTGTTGTTGGGCTCAGGGGCATCGCTGTTCAAATGGAGGCTGTTGGTCCCCATCTAGATTTCCTTTACCAGGTGTTTCGGTGCCATTGATAGCAATTCATTGCAGCTCTCTTTTCTAGAAGAATCTTAGTGGCTAAAGGAAGTCTCCTTCTCTGGGACACTGGGGTACACCCCCACACACCATGGCAATGGCTACTGAGATGAGTAAGACAGGAAAGCTTCTTTGCCTCCACCATAGTGACACAATTCTAGCACTAGAACTTCCCTTCCAAACCAAACCCCCTGCCATTGAGTCGATTCAGACTCATATAGACTCTACATGAGGACTTCCCTTAGGTCATCCTAAACCTCGCCTCCCACTGAGCTCACTTTCTTGTTCAACTTTTTTTCACCTGCTCCATTCAGTTTTCCTCACCCATCTGTCCTGAGAGCATGTCCTTAATAAATCACTTGAACAAGAATTCTCTTCTCAGACTCTGTTTCTGTGGAACCAGAATTATGCCCTTTCACTCTCAGTAATAGGGCCGCTACTACAAACTGGGTCCTTGGACATCAGAAATGGCAAAACTATCTTTAAGTACTCATATATAACGAGTGTACTATACCTGGTAGAACATTAACTACACCAATCGTCATGGAGTCAGTTCTTACTCCTGGAAACCCCATGAGTGTGAGAGTAGAATTGTGCTCCATAGGGGTTTTCAATGGCTGAGTTTTTCAGAAGTAGATTGCCAGGTCTTTCTTCCAAGGCACTGCTGTGTGGACTTTAACCTCCAGTCTTTGCATTAGTAGCTGAGTGTTGTGGTGGTTTGCAACATCCAGACACTCCAAACCATCCTAAAATTCCTTCAAATCTTAATTCACACAATACTTCCTCAGAGAACATGCATTCCTTCTAGCCTTTCAGCTTCAGTCCACTTCCTTTGTTTTCATGTCATAATTCCCTATCCCTCTATAGTATAACACTTTCCATGGTTTTCAATGACTATTTTGTAGTAAAATCTTTTTGGTTTTCTTTTTTAATTTAATACAGGTCTTCTCAATAGACTGTAAGCTCCAGAAAAGTAATAAATGCCTTAAGTCCAGGACATAGTATAATGCTTAATATAAAATATGGCCATAATATATATTTGTTGAGTGAATATATGCTTAGTGAAATGATGATTTTTGAAAAGGTAGTAAACAGTCAAATTTTCACCACAAAAGTCAGACTTCATCAGCTATCATGCATGGTAAAGATGTACAATGTGGACAAATGTGAAGAAACGAAGAAGTGTACTCACGGCTCTCCGATGACATACAATAAGAGTTTATTAGGAATTGTCAAGTAGTCCAAAAGTAAATGGGGGAAATAGGAACTTTTGGAATTAGATATGTACTCATGGAGAAGACTAATTTTCACCCTTGTGTTCATGATTTGTATTTATGGTTTCTAAGGAAAAGTCTGAAATCAATAATAGTAAACTGACTTCATACCCTAGGCATGTTTAACCCAGTTTGTGTTTTATGCCTGATGAATTTGCATTGCATTCAACATCACGCTTATAATACAGGCATAAGGATATCATTATGGGCAAAGTTCCCCTATTTTATGCTATGAAATGCATTTTTTAAACATTTCCATATTTGCCAGATAATCAAAGACAAAGATAAAAGAATGAATATTATTGTTCTCTCTATGCCCTTCTAATATAGAAGTGTCAAATCGCCACATTACCGCAATAAATCTCGACACGTGTCTCCTATAAAATCTATTTTGAACTTGAGCATGAGAAAGATGGAAATGCAGGAAAATCTAATGAATAATTGTTGAAAGCTAACTAAGTGAAGAAAATGCAAACCAAAGACATTAAAAATCAATTTAGAAACAAATAGCATTTTGTCAGATTTAAGAATTATTCATTAGGGGTCGAGGTACAGCCCCATCACCAAGACAACAGAGAAAATGAAGCTTGCAGAAAATGATTAACAATTAGTCCAGTCATTTCTCTTTTTCTCCTCTATTTTAAAATAATCTAACGTCAATACACAATCATACACATATGCACACACACAAAGCAAACACTTTGTGGGAATAAATCAAGTCACCCCCAATAGTGCTAAAATCTGAAGTGCCATTCTGGAGAGCAGTAAGGAAATTACCAAAATGGTTGCCTCCTTCTCTGAGTCATCAGGTTTTAAATAGAAATGAGATAGTAAATTTCTGCCCGCATCACACTGTGTATCTTCTCTGATTCACTACTCTCATTCATCTTGCTGCTCTCTAATTTGTAAAGATGCAGGCAACATATAAATATTCATGGCAGCTCTGGAAATAGACTGCACAGCACTCAGTCTTCCATTATAAATGGGCAGAACATCAAATCAGGCTGGAGATGAGTCTCAAAACTGATACACTTGGCTTGTCACTAGAAGCAAAATAAGAATGGTATGATTATGTCAGAGAAGGATCTCACAGTTGGGTCTCTGGGCAGGTCTCCTGATGGTAGACTGGCTAGTGATTGTCAAATCTGCTATACAGCAGGACACCTGGGGAGGCTGTTTACAAAGCACCCATACCTTGGTCTCATGCCCACAGGTTCTGATTTAATCCATCCAGGACAGAAGGTGAGTTTGGGATTTTTAAATATTTTCCAGGTGATTCTAACATGCAGTCTAAGTCAAGAACCAATAGTTAAGGCAATGGAAGGGCAAATTAAGCCACTCCCACAAACTTTCTGGGTATAATACTCAGGGCTGAAAACACAAAATACATGTAACAAAATGGAAGGTTATTTATTTACCTACTTACTTACTTATTTTAAATATATATGTGTGTGTGTGTGTGCTTGTATGTGTAAAACAGTTGTCATCTAAGTAACTCGTGTGTATCTGAGTAGAGCTGTGCTTCTATATAATTTTCAAAGGCTGGTGTTTTGGAGGTATATGTATCATGTGTGTGTGTGTGTCTGTGTGTATACATAGACAAGTATACAGATATATATATATACACACACACACACACATATGTACATATTTCATATGTCTGTGTTTATATATATATATATATATATATGCATGTATGTATGCATATGTGTATGTATATATATATATTTAGAAACAGAGACAGAGAGGGAGATACTGTAATAGAAATAGAAATATTGCCAGGGGATGGGGAGCACAAAAAGGGAATTAAGGAAGGATCCCCAAAATTCTTAGAGACCCTCTAGGATGGATGCATGTGTAGATAGAGGTAGATAGAGAGGAAGAGAATGGCCATGTAAAAGAAAATTTCCAGCCAAGAGTATGTCATATTCAAAAAGAAATGAGAGCCTGAAAGGGACTAGAGTACTGTGGCATGTGAGCAGACTGACATGGATGGATCGTGGGGGTCTTGTTTAACTCCTTCCCTTGGCAATTTTTTTGAAATGCACCATCTAACAACTGGGCTGAGCTTTTCAGTATGCTGAAAAGTGGGCAGAGTTATTTGGGAGTACAGGTGATGTTAATTTTCTGTTGAGACTAGCATGGTTATAAAGAGTGAAGCCAAGCGCATATATATCATCTTATTCAATTACCACCAAGGAATCAGAGGAGGTAAAAGGAAAGCCTTGTTAAGCTTAAAATTTTCTCTGAAAATATTAGGACCAGAATTATGATTTAAAGTCTCTTATCACTTCATTATGCAATGTATCAAATCTGTTCTGCAGATGGTCTCTAAATTCAGGCGGGATATAATCAAGGTTGTATTTTGGCTCTCGTGGACTTATTTTCCTTTAATATATCAGTGTTTCAGTGCTATTCATGAGGTTTTTGCGGGCAGATTTTTTTCCAAAATGGGTAGCTCTGTCCTTCTTCCTAGTGTGTCTGAAGCTCTGCTGAAACCTGTCCACCACGGATGGCACTGCTGGGCTTTGAAATTCCAGTGGCATAACCTTCAGCCTCACAGCAACACACAAGCCACCATAGTATGACAAATTGACAGATGAGTGCTAAGGATGAAAGACTATGGTCTTCAATAGAGATTACACGTCAACATAAAGAAGATGAAAATCTTCACAATTGGACCAATAACCAATAAGCAACATCATAATAAATGGAGAAAAAGATGGAAGTTGTCAGGAATTTCAATTTACTTGAATCCACAAGCAACATCCATGGAAGCAGCAGTCAAGAAATCAGATGTTGTACTGCGCTGGGCAAATCTACTGCAAAATACTTATTTAAAGTTTAAAGAGCAAAGATGTCACTTGGAAGATTAAGGTACACCTAAACTAAGTCATGGTATTTTCAATCACTTCATATGCATGTGAACCTGGAGAGTAAATAAGGAAGACCAAAGAACAGTTGATGCCTTTGAATTGTGATGTTGGCTATTGAAAATACCATGGCCTACCAGAAGAATGAAGAAATCTGTCCTGGAGGAAGTGCAGCCAGAACGCTCCTTGGAAATGAGAATGGCCAGACTTTATCTTACCTACTTTGGTCATTTTGAAGGGACCATTCCTTGGAGAAGGACATCACATTTGGAAAGTAGAGGCTTTGCAAAAATGGGGAAGGCGCTCAATGAGATTGGTTGACCAAATAGCTGCAATTATGCAATGATGAACTCAAGCATAACGAGAAATGTGAGGTTGGCACAAGCGTAGACTGTTTTGTTCTGTTGTTGCTATGAGTCAGAGCTGACATGATGGCACCTAACAGTAATAACATCAGGTCATTATAACGTCTAACTGGGCAAGGGGGAATCTATATTAAGTCAATTCCTACTCATAATGACCCTATAGGGCAGATTAGAACTGCCCATAGTGTTTTGAAAGCTGTACATTTTTTCAGATCCAAGCACATATTTGTCCCATGTAGTGGCTGGTGGGTTCAAACCATCTATATCTACTAATTCTAATGGGAGAAGAGTAAGCTTCTGGATGTCTACAAACCTGACAGATGCTGTACGCATTTCAAGTTAGCATTCTTAACAAACATATGGAATCTTTGGGATACGGATTAGTTTCTTAGGTCGTGGTCCCTCATTTATCCTCACATTTGATAGCAGTAGTCAGGAGTCTAGAGGAACCTACCCAGCCCATAATACTGAGTAAACATATGTGTCTTCCATGTGGGAATGCAGCTATAGATCTGATCCTCTTAATCACAAGCTATCATATGAGTTAACCAAGTAGACACATAAAGTTCTAAACCTTTCGAAAAGTTCCAACATTGTTCAGTAGGCAGCCCTCAGTCTGTTTTCTCACCTTAATTTTGTTTTTAAAGCAATGCCAAAGAACACTGACATCATATCATCAAATCTGTTTCTAAGAAAAATCAAATCATACCAACAGGGGGTAAATGTGTTTGACAGAAAAAATTAGAAAATACTCTATCAAATTTACTGGGGATTTTTGTTTATTAGTTTGTTTTTCTTCACCTGCTCTAAAGCTTTATGGTTTTCAGATACAATATTCATATAGTATTCAGAAAAGACAAGGAGACATTTCAGAAAATTTCCCAAAGAGTATTTTCAAATGAAATTAAGAAAAACACTAGACTTTCTTAGATTTACACACTTTCACTTTATATTTTGAAAGAATTATCATTGTTTTGTTTCCCATGGTTTCAAATATTTTAGTTTAATATCTTCTCAAGAAGAAGAAGTATCCTTTTAGACTAATACTAGGAGTATAGTTGATACATCCATGATATCATGTTCTGCAGTAAAATTCAAGAGCAATAAAGCTATTCATGCCCTCTGAGCAGACACAGTCTGAGGATATATATTAAGAAAATAGCATACAAAAGTGAAAGCGCTATGGACAATATAATCATCCCAGTATCATTTATTTTGGTTAATATTTGTTTGAACAATGATTTTATGTTTGCAACCATCTAAATATTCGATCACTGGGAAACACTACTAGATGGGGAATAATGCATCTATTAGTCTAATGCAGGCATCCACAATCACAAAGGAAGGCTTTTCTTACCTGGCCCTTAAGTTATGGGGAGTTTTCACATTTTCAAATATTTTTGAAAAATCAGAGAATGCTATTTTGTGACACAAGAAAATTTTATCAAATTTAAATGTCAGTGTCCATAAAGAAAGTTTTACTGTAATAGAGCAATGCACATTTATTCACATTTGTGCATTTTTTAAAAAATATATCTTGTCTATGGTAGCATAGTGCCTAAGGTACTTGACTACTAACCAGAAGGCTGGTGGTTCAAACCCACCAGCCAGCCACTCTCAGAAGGAAGGTTGGGCGATTACTTCCATAGTGATACCGCCTCGGCAACCCAAGGAGGGGTCATTGTGAATTGGGTCCAACTCGATGGCACATTACAACAACAAATAACATCTTGTCTATGGCCACTTTGCTACAATGGCATAGTGGAGTAGTTGCAACACCAACTATAAGGCCCACAAAGCCTCAAATACTTATTTCTCATTCTTTATATTGAAAACAATGTGCCATGTTGTATGATTAAATAGTTACAAAAATTAAAAATAGAAAAGTAGCAGCTGCTGAGGTTGCTTATATACAACCAAACACTTCATGGAATTTGACTTCTTGGTTTGGAGGTCTAGGGTAAGTTTCATGGGACATCCCAGTACTGGACTATTATGTTTAGTGCTTCTGTTTCTGCCAAGGGTCTTAAAAGCTTGCAAAAGGACATTGTAGGTAGCTGTGGTGTAGTAAATTACTTAGTGTGGCTTTTCTACCCATAAGTCTTTGTAAACTCCAAGGTGGGATTTGCTATAAGCAACTGAGGAGCTCCTGACTGCTAAAGTTGTCCACCTGGAGTATTTCTGTTGGGAGTGGCACAAAACAATGTTCTGGGAGGTTCCCACTCTCTCTCAGGTGCTTAGAGTTCTGATGCTAGATTGGCTAGTTTGACCACTCTGCCGGGCTCAAAAGGAGGCCTCCTAGAGGCAGCACTCTGACTGCTGGTTGACGTGCTGCTGAAAGAGACACGCGCTCCTGAAAGAGACATGTGCTGCTGGGAAAGAGATGCAAGAGACATGCGTTGCTAGACACCGAGGGACATGCACTGCTGGGGGAGAGACTGTGAGAGACTTGGCTGAGAGACGGTGGGCTGGGAGAGAGACTGAGTGTTTTTTTTTTTCTGAACTTGAATTGTAGCCTGGTGCTTCCTTAATAAACCCCATAATCTGTGAGTTCTGTGTGGCCACTGCAGCGAATCATGGAACCCAGGAGAGAGGTGGTGGGTGCTTTGGGAGGAACGGTTGGAGAAAGGGCTGGAGGGAGGCAGCATGTCTGGCCTCGCAGGAATAGGCCTTGGGCTATTGATGGTGATTCTGTCTTCCTCTTGTGGGATTACAGGAGGTCAGAACATGTGGCCTCCTTCCCCTTTTAGCAGTGTAGCATAACTGGTATTCGCCTGGAGCAACAGGAGAATTCAAGAATAAGAAAGATAAATGGAATGTGTGGCTAATGCTTCCATGAACAACTACTTCCTTTGCCATGAGACCCGAAGAACTGAGTGGTGTCCAGCTATCATTACTGAACATTTGGACTAAAGATTCTACAGAAGTATCCTGATCAAAAAGGACAAAGTACTGAACAGAACTGCAAACTCTCATGGGATCCAGACTTTCTACATTCATTTATGCCAGATGACCCCCAAAACTGTTGCCCTGAAATCATCTTTAAACCTTAAACCAAAAATATTCTCTGAAGTCTTCTTTAAACTAAACAACAGTTTAATTTAATTTGTAGAGAGTGTCTGCCTTGAGCAGTGTGTGCTGTTAAAGAACTATCTATGTGGGATCATAATGGCAAAAGCAACTTGAAGGGTTAAAGAGGAAGCTTACAGGAAAGTTAATGTTAGTGGGAGAGGAGTAGTTTGGAAAAGGAGAGTGAGAAGGGTTGTATAATTTGAAGAGTGTAAGTAGTCACTGAACTGTACAGATAGAAATCGTTGAATTGGTGTTTGTTCTATAGCATATATTTTCAACACAAATAAGTAAATAAATTATTTAAAAAAAAAAAAAAAAGTTTGCTACCATAGGTCTAGAGAGTATAGATTCTGGAACTAGACTGCCTGGTTTTGAATTCTCTCTGTGCCATTTATTATCCGTGTGACACGTGACAATATTCTTTCCTCTCTGAGCCTCAGTTCTCTCACTTTTAAATGAAGATAGTAACATTACCTACCTCTTAAGCTTGTTGTACTACTTGCATTATAATACATAAAATGTTCACAGCAATGCCTTGCACAGAGTAGCACAGTGAAAGTTAACTACAGCTATTACATTTCTACTGTCATGAAAACTGCTGAAATGTTAGATGGGAAATCAGATAAAATTGAACATATAGTATAATTACAACTATTAATATGAAACCTTCACATAAAAACAGTGTGGCAGAAAATATGCCAAAATATTAACTACGATTATCTTTAACTGGAGGGATTTTTCTTTTCTGTTATTTCCAAATTTATTATATGTACTCAAATTACCTATGTAATGGTAAAACAACCATAAGTATAAAAAACATAGGGATTGCTATAACTATGGAAGCTGTTCTGTGAAAGCGTGTTTTACATGAGCAACAAGTGTATAAATGCAGGTAATGAATATTCTCTGTCCCATAAACTTTCCTTCTTCGGCTCCTTTATACAGTCTTACCAAATCTTGCACATTTTCCCCCCTACCAGCTGGTGAGAATGACAGTGGTGCACTTTACCTCTTACCTGTACTTCTGGTCACTTGGAAATCTGAGAGGACACATTTACTCAAGTTCATCCTATTACACATATTGCTAATTACAATGGATTTCCATTGACACCACACTTCATTACCCACATTGAAAAATTCATTCCCCAACCTCTCTCCTCCAGGATCTTGTTGTGAGCAGCTTTCCCAGCAGACAGTTGCATTTTTGTTCTGTGTTAAATTCCCCCTTGTTCTTACAATTGATCTGTCAATAAAACAGAGAGCTTTTGGGTCTGCTCAGGGGTGTGACTATATTCCTGGGGTAAGTAGTTTGAAAGTGTATAAGTTGAACTGTGACACTTAAGTCACAATTTCTTTAAAACAATTGATTTTCTCCAACACTATCTTGCTTATAAAGGCAATTCACATATCTTATTCTTTACTTTCTGCTTCATCTGAAAATACCACTAAAACACAAAGTTGTTAGTGTCTGGGCAAGTAAATTTGGTTAGAGTGAGTCTATGATCAAGGCAAGGCACTGGAGTTCTAATAAATATTTAGTGAGCTCTGGCAGCATAGTGCCTAAGGCACTTACTTGACCGCTAACCAGAAGGCTGGTGGTTCAAACCCAC
>NW_006921838.1:3569394-3598205 GCF_000298275.1 Orycteropus afer afer
TTTACCCCTTTCTCCTGCTCTTCCGGCCTGCTACTCTGTGCTACGCCCATGCTTACCTTGCTCCCGGAGACCCGGTCCCTCTCGGAGGGTAACAAGGGAGCCGTCTGAGCACTAGTGACTGGGTTTTACCCCTTTCTCCTGCTCTTCCGTAGTTATACCGCCTTGGAAACCCAAGGAGGGATCACTATGAGTCGGGGCTGACTCGATGGCAAATAACAACAACAAGTAGGACCATGTTTTGTTATATATAAGGTTGTTATGACTAGGACCTGATTTCATGACACCTAACAAAAATAAATTGGGAGGGAAGCACTTTTGTCCAAATGGCAGATTGCACTTGTAAAGCTTATATTAAATGAATGCAAGATGCAACATGAAAAACAATTGTATTGTTTGGTGCACCTCAGTATCTAGCACGATATCTGTCATGTAGATATTATTGCACCCTTAAAGGAATCAGTCTATCCTTCTATCCATCCACCCATTCATGTATATCTTCATGTATAAAACATGATAAAGCACAAACCTAAATTTATATCCTATTAGATACAGATCAATAGTGTCACCTTTTAACAAGAACCGGTTTTTAAATATCTACTTCCAAGTTGCATTCTAAGCAAGGTACAAGTTAATAAGATTCTTAGTCTTCAAGGAACTACAGAAGACACAGACACAGTGTGTAAGGGAAGCAGTAATAACATGTGCCACATGCAAGGTCCAGAGAATGAAGTGATGTATTCTAAGGTAAAAATATCAAGGAGGAAAGTCCTACTTAAAAACATGGTAACCAAGTAGCAGATGCTGTGTCTTCTTCAGATTTCCCCAGGTGACTTTGCTGATAAGTTTTCATACATATTTATAGTTGTTCTGATACCAGACAAGGAGGGAATCTATGCAGCTGAACCTTTGTAGCATCTAAAATCTTCACCTGCTCAGTCTCTTAAGAAGAGCAAGAGACACAGCTGCTAGGGGAGAGGTGATTTCCCTCATTTAACTACATTGACCCTTTACATCTCTCCACCCAACATTCTTAATGTTTGATTTGAAGAGCTTTTTCCAAAGAAAGTATACTCTTTAAACATAAAATAGTGTCCCTTAACATATTATGGGCTATTTTTTTTATTGAATGGCTAAGTATGTAAAAAAGACAAATCACCAGGGGGTAGCAAAGGATATTTTTACACAGACATAGATGTGTATTTACTTCTACACTTGAGGAGAAGGCACTGGAAATGAGTGGTCAAACACAGAGACCCAACGGAGGGAATCAGTAAGTTTACTTAAATGAGGTTGTCAAAGAATCCCAAGGCTATAGTTTTCATCTTCAAGTGAGAGCTCTAATTGAACTGATGCAAATAAAGATTGATAACATGTAGTTTTAAGAAACATGTCTGCCATCTTACACTAGTTTTGGAATTATCATTTACATAGTGAAGACTTCTCTAATATGGAACAGGCTAATTTTTTTTTAGAAAAGACTGTTTTAATTATTTCATGCTGCTCTAAAAGAAAATACCACAAATGGGTAGCCACAACAAGTCAAGACAAATAAATGGGTAATAATGGAGGTTAAAAAATTAGATGTATTTGAGAATAAAACACAAGATAATTGTGAAGATACAAGTTTTATTTGTATACTTAGAATTGAATATCAAAAGTGAAACTACTTCAGGTATTTCATCATGTTTCTTAGGAGTTTTTAGTACATCACTAAAATGTAATGGTAGTTCCTTTAAAATAGCAGTATCTAGTAACAGTGTACTTATGGTGGTGTATGTGCTTCTCACACACTTTCTATGAATTTGTACAGAATGATAAAAAGTGTCCAACTGTAGAGGAAGATCACAAGTCACATAATAAAAAACTTCAGTCAATAAGCATTAAAGAGTTCCTTACCGAGAAATAAGAGAGATGTTGAAATCGGTAACATGAGTTTCAAAGCAGTTTTATTTTTAATGTAATGATAAGATAATCATTCTGAAATGGAAATGAGGAAAGGGTATCCACTTCTAGCCTTCTATACAAACTTGTGGTGCTGGCATAGAATGAGAATAAGCAATATGAGGAGAGACTGTGGAATTAATAATAAATCAACAAGTTTCTGAAAGTTTGCAGTGAATAGACAACTAGATGAGAAGAGCCCTGGTGACACAATGGTTAACCCCAAGATCAGCAGTTTGAACCCATAGGCCACTTCATGAGAAAAAAGGTCTGGCGATTTGCTTGCCTAAGGATTCCAGCCTAGGAGACCCTATGGAGAGTTCCACTCTGCCATATATGGTTGCTATCCACTGAAACAAACTCATTGGCACACAACAGCATTCAACAACAAACTAGATGATCCTAAGGTGTCTTCTTTCTAAGAATATACAAAATATATCACTCTTGCTATATCTATCATGTATGGCATTGGTAAAGATTGTGCTTGCTCCTGAATGTATAATATTCACGCATTAGCAACCTCCTGACCATATGTTCCAAGTTCATTCACATTTCTAGGCTGGAGAGCTTGAAAACACCTGGGTCACATTCCAACACCAGAAATGAAGTACAGTGTAACTGTCTATATTAGTCCACAGTATAAGCTTAATGAGACATTTTTTATTCCTCTCCTCATTCTACCCCATTAGATTCTCTCTGGAGGAAACTCTATTACTATAGACATATTCAACCTTCAATGACCACAGACCTAAGTTTACAGAGAGAGCTTAAATACTGTAAAGGCCTTAGTACAGCCCAATGACAAAGGAAGTATCATTTTTAGCCTCAGATCTATGTGATTAGGAGAACCTTTCACTGGAGTTTCTGAACTTAGTTTCCCCTGATCCCTGGGCAGAATATGGGCCAGCACTACCAAAGAACCAGGTATTTCTTCTGTCTTCTCTGAGCAGGAATATGGATGGATGATTCCTGAACCCAGCTTTGCAAAACCTCAAGCAAATAGAAAAGAAAGCCACAAAACTGTCTTCCAAAACTTCTATATGACTTTAAGTTAGCTAAAATTAAAGACTCTGCTGGATAATAATAAATAGACTTCTATTCACCTCCATAAACATGTCCATGTGCAAGAGGAAAAAAAATTATCTGCTGACACTAATGGCAAGCTATGAGTACACTGAAAATATAAATTACAGCCCTCAAAATCTTTCAGGATTCTAGATATGTAATACATGTCAAGAGACTGAATTCACCATTTAAGAAGGCTAGAGAATCGTTATGTGAGGTATAACTGACCATGGACACTGGAATTGGATAGATGGTTGCTTTATATAAATCACAGAGAGAAAACAAAGAAAGATGAAAAATCAACAATCATACCATATATACATATGACCTTACATACCCCTCCCTTTTTTTTTTTTAACTTTTATTTTGATTTGGGTGAAAGTTTACAGAGCAAATTCATTTTCCGTACAGCAGTTCATACACATTTTGTCTCATGACATTGACTGCAATTCCCCACGATGTAACAGCTCCCTTCCCACTTCCTCCTCATAGTTACTTCTTCCCTATGTCCTTCCCTCCCATGTACTTCTGCCCCCAGCTGTCTCCCTGTGCAAACACTGCCCTTCTGTTCTCCCACGATTGATCACTCCAAGGAATATATTTATCTGATGTAAACATTTACCTCGTATATGCCTGTCTATTGTTTGGCTGGAAGCCACAGGAATGAGTCCAATTCCAGACCCGAAGGGTGGCTAGAGGCCACAGTTTCATAGCCTCTGCAGCCAGGGTCTCAGAGTGACTATGCAATAAAGCCGAGCCACAGGCGATTCGAAACAAACAAGTAGCATGACCAAATAAATTGTTTTCGGCCACTGAGATTTTGAGGGGTTCTGTTACTGTAGCTTAACCCAGTCAATCCTGATTGATACAGAGAATAATGAAAGAAAAGATGATAGAAAGACATAAAAATGTTACTGTATTCACTCATAGAGAGCCTTGCCAAATTATTTTGAAAAAGAATTTGTAGTTAACAGACTTAACGCCAGTTGACTGTTTGTAACTATTTAACCTTAATTCAGTGTTTCAGTAAAATATTGCCATTCACTCCACACTTTACTTACCATTTGAACTGATCTTTTTGACCAGAACATGGTCCAAAGGTCTTCATACACCGTTCCCCTCTTTCTACATGTATCACAGGCATGTATTCTTGTTAATTACTTGCTGGGATAATATGGCTTTTTTGTTTTTTTTTCAGGAGTAAACTTTAGTAATATGTATCTAACATTTTAAGAAATATCAAATGCTTTGAGCCAGTAAATTTAATTTTATAAAACATTTTAGTGAATGAGTACATACTTGTACTAAACTTTATGAATAAGTATTACTTACAACATTGCAAAAATACCCCTATATCATCCAACAATAGATGATCAGTGAAATGAATTCTGATATTAAAATAAGCAGCCGGCATATATAATCTTATACAGAAAGATTTCATCCCATGAGTAATACTTAAAACTTAAAATATGTTAAAAAAAAAAAAAAATCATACTATAAAACAAAATATATGGTGCTGATAATTTTATTGAAGAATATAAATTAACAAATGTCTGGTTATGAAAAACAAGGCCTTTTGCTTTATTCTTCAAATTTATTTATATTTTCTGAATTATCTACTATCACTTTGTATTGTTTTGATAATATTTTATAATATATTATTGAATAAAAACATAAATGGTATGACACCATTCTTATTAAATCATACTTAGATACAAATATAGTAAATATTTAGGAAGAAGTTATTAACTTTTAGAATGTTGACAGGGTACAAATGGGGAAGCAATTTTTACTTTGGGCTCTCAAGCGTTTAGTATCATACATGTTTTACAATGACCCTGCACTAACTTGTAATTTTAAAATTTCATTAATGCTATTATTGAATACATATCACATACACACATACATTTATACATGCACACACACATTTTAAGCCTTGTAAAGGAGAGATCATTGGATTCTGTGGTAGACTGTTGTGTTACATCTTGATGCCCTGACTGAAGACAGCCAGGAAGTAGTTATATCCAGTTTTAAAAATCTTCAAGATGGAGTGAAAGATTAAAATGCAAGCCAATTCTATAGGGTGTTTAAAGTTATTCTTAGCTCTGGGATTATTCTCAAGTATCTAAACATTTATTTCCAAAATGAGAATCTACTTCCTTATACCCACATTTCTCAGGATTTGGTCCAATGTTGAAACCTTAAAAAAAATAATAAAATCACTTGATGAAAAAAGGACTCTGTCTCAGTAAACTAGGTCACAAAGTGTGATAGAAATGACTTCACATGGAGAACAAAGTGAGACTTGGGATTCTAACTCTCTCCGTCTGTTGTGCTGTTGGTTCAGCCGATATTGGTTCTGTCATTTGTCTCAGTACAAGGTGTACCTTGCCTTTTGGGGAAACAAAAGACTGAAGGATGTATGTGTAACTAAGTAATCAATGATTTAGTCTAAAGCAAGATTTATGTCCATTTAATCATCTTTTCAGAGTATATTTTATTTGCAAGAATGTACCACGCAGAGAAATTTTCAGAGGAGAAAATTATTATATCATACGGTCCTCTTTACTTATTGCTAAAATGTAGATGGTATTTCATTCTTTATTTGGTTTTATATTCCAAGGGAAGTAGCTCTTTTCAGAATGCAGTAGGACTCATGGATATTTATGCTTCTACAAGTTTCATAATGTATCCCAATAAAAGTATTATAGCAGGGAAAGGGAATTAACAAGGAGAAGGGTAATTGAGTCATAATGCACACAGTCTATGAAGTTAAAAATGTTTTTAATCATAAAAGTAGCACTCACTTAAAGGAATATAATTCTTAGAAGTTCTGAGTAAGCTAAGATCTGAGTACAGCAATCTCTCTTGTGACTCAGAAATTTCTCCAAAAGACAGTAGTTGCAAACACAAATGAATTTAAAATATGGTATCTAATGCTGGTGGTACTCTCGTACATGGTTGCTGACTTTGTAAATTGTCATAAGACCCACCCACTGCTATCATGGCTATTCCAACTCATAGGGACCCTATAAGGCAGAGTAGAACTCCCACATAGGTTTCTATGGCTGTAAATCTTTACAGAAGCAGACTGCCTTACATTTCTCTAAGTGGTTGGTAGGTTTGAACAACAAACCTTTTGATTAGCAGCTGTGCCACCAGAGGTCCTTACCAGAGGTATTCAAAGCCATGAAAGTGTCTAGATTCTCTGACCCAGCAATTGATCTTGAACAATTAATTCAAAAGGGAAACAAACAAAAAATCATATGGCTGGTAGTACAGTCTAAAATACTAGGGAATTGGAAAAACAAATAACAGAAAAATAAGGACTTTTTAAAAAAAATATGTTGTAACAACTTTACTTTATGCATCTATATGGCCAATAAAATTATAATTATAAATGTTAATAATAGTTAAAAATTTATGTGATCTATCTCTGTATGAGCTCTGGTGGCATAGTGGATAAGGCACTTGACTGCTAACTGGAGGGTCAGTGGTTCAAAACCCACCATCTACTCTGTGGAAGGAAGATGGGGCATTCTGCTTCCGTAAAGATTTATAGCCTCAGAAACCCAATGGGTTCAGAAACGACTGCATAGCAGTGAGTTTGTTTGTTTTTATCTCAGCTTACTAACTGATTCATTGCATATTACAGTGTTTGACAAAAAAATATGGAATACAAAATGAAACACTGGTTGAGATTCAGCAATGTAGAACACTTAGTTATCCATTTGCACAAATATGGCAAAGTAATGATGCTTAACTGGAATCACAGTTCTGTTAATGGATTAGTTCATGTTAGTTGATAAACATTTCTTTCGTGAAACTTAGTGTGTAATTTTTATTTTTGTAATTTTAAAAAACTGGATATAAAGTAATATACAAAGTATTCAAACTGTATACATTCAGAATGACAAATATATTAAAAAAATAAAGATCTAAGGACTTCTTACAAAACTTGACCCTGGGAATTGTATTCTCCATGACTTTTAACCCAACAGGTTTCTGCAGCATTAAAGATCATATTAAATATTACCAATTTCAATCTGCCTTTTTCATATATCCATTTACCTAGTGTTTAATCTTTTTTTCTTCTAAACTCAAGTGATTTTTGGGGAAAGACATTGTGATTGACTGTGTTGAGTGATTTCACTTAGGCATCAAATGTCTAGTTTGAATGTGTTTTTCTCTAAGCATTGCTGAAATGGGTTGCCAGAAAGGTCACCCATGATAAGAAACACCTTTTCCAGGTTAAGCTATTCCTTCTAGAACTTAATCTAATGTTTTCTAGAAATACCCAGAGCAAAATAAATAAGTAATTCAACATGCATGTTCCAGTAATGTGTAAATCACTCTGTTCCACAGCCTGGTAGGATTGTAGAGACTGAGAAGAGGTGAGAATTCTATGATGACCAATGTTCTCTACATGCTTCTATGAAATGGAAGATGATTTTAAAAACGTTTGTGAAGGACAGATACTCAATGGTCTGCTTTTGAAGGACCAAGATTGCACTGCAGAAGCAGTCATACATCAGCTTGGATCTCTGCTTTCAAAAGAGGTCTTGGTGGTGGTTCTGAGTCCTGTTTCACATAGATGGTGACAAGTTATGCTGGTGACAAGTTACGCTGTGCTTTCTTTGAGGCCCAAATGAGAACTAGGATCAAATCCAAAACAACTTATCTCAGTTTAGGATCTCAGCCAAGAAACTAAAGAAAATAAATTCTTTGGATTTTCCCCCCCCTTAAGTCCTCATGAAAATACAACCACCCTCTCAAACTAAGAGCCTACCCACAGAAGGAGGTTTATTTTAAAATCAAGGCAAAAAAATGATATACTTGTCTTATTTTCCTTGCAGTGATATTAAATAACAAGTAGTGTATATTAAAAGCATTGAGATGCCTTTATTAAAATTTTCTGATTCATATGCCAAGTATCAAAGAAAATTGGTTTATTAGGAAGGAATGGAGAACAATAGAGACTCAGCTTGATGTTGAGTTAAAAAAAAAATTGGTAGCAAGCAAAAATGAGCATTTGTAGAGAAATATAGAATGTTTTTTTATATACTTTATATGCTGAAGCTTTTGTGCATTAGCCAATTTAATACTGGGTAGTAACCCCCAAAATGCAGATAAAAATACAAAATACTCTGTGTGTGGTTAATAATATTTTTAATGATATTGATATCAGGAAAGAGTTCTGTGATTCTTTGATACCTAAAAACTGTTAAAATTTCACAAATGGGCCATTTTTAAAAACCTGTTCAAGATTTATATTTTAATAAAATTAATTCAGGAGTCATAGGTATCCGTAGTCCAGTAAATACATTTCTTCTCAGAATATGCTTTCCAAAGATATTAAATGACTAACAGAAATCCCTCAAGTCCACCATTACATTTTATAATTACTTTTCATTATCTATGTCAATAACGATTCAGAGATACTACTCTTTGACAAAGACGTGTCCCTGTATCAGCTAGGAATGCATTCAGGTGAAAATTAAACTAACAGGGATACTAACAAATCTGAAATATATTTGTCTCCTATAGGCACATCTATGTCAATAGCATTCCAGACTCAGCAATGTCATCAGAAAACCAGGCTCCACCCACCTGTCCACTCTGCTCTATTGAGCTTGGGATTCTTTATCCATGACAACCCCTCACATCCATGCTTCAAGTACAAGTAACAGACAGGAGGAAGAGATGATAGAAGGGAAGGTTTTTCTCTTGGTAAGCCTTTGCCTTCTAATCCCAGGAGAATCTGGGTACTATTTCTAGATCTCTTTTGCGAGAAATGTACCACATGATCATCTGTAGATGCATAGAAGACAAAGAAATGACTTAAATAAAAAGAAAAGAAAGAAAAACTGCATCATTGACATCTGTGACCTGAAGAAAATCACCTCTGTACTCATATGGAAGTAGCTGAAATGGATATTGTATGGGCAATGAGTAGTGTCTGACATATTCCATATTAATGCAAGTGACTCGGTCTCTTTCTTGAACATATGGCTTATTGGTAATAAGGACAAAATAAAGCAACAAAATAAAAAGAACACCTCTCAGAAATACATTAAAGTAGTGGGATAAATTAAGGAGCAGCAATAAGATTAAGAGAAAGGTAAAACTAGTATCAGGAAATTGATTATAATCCTAAGCAAGTAGTGTTGTGTTCAAGTAAGGTTACATTGCATCAAGCCCAGTACTTTTATTCACTCATTTTGCAACAACTAACTTGAAGTCAACTGCATTATTATTCATTGTTGTTGTTGTTGCTATGTGCCGTCAAGTTGGACTTGACTCATAAAGACCCCTACTTGGGTTTCCAAGGCAGTATCATTACAGTAGTAGATTGCCCTATCTTCCTTCCAAGGAATGGCTGGTGGGTTTGAACCACCAGCCTTCTGGTTAGCAGTCAAGTGCCTTAGGCACTACGCTACCAGAGCTCCTTTATTATTCATTATTACACCCACATGAACTGCCTCAAAATGCAATAGCATCTTAAGAGTTTTTCTAGTAACTGGCATATCCAATTATCATCCTGTCACCTACACTCAAAAGATTACCAGTCTGTTTCATCTGTTATGTATAAATCAATGGGAAAATGAGATCACCAAGATTAGGAAAGAAAACATTTTATACTTAAAGTCTATTCTTGGTCCACCATGAATTTAGAAATATAAAAGCATTCTAAATCGTGCAAAGACATATTGGATAGGAAATAAACCTTTACTTCAAACAATAAACATTGCATTTTTAAAATAACCTAATGTTATTTGTGAAGGGACTAAAGTTTTCCAGAAAGAAGAAATGTATTTTTTCTTTCAGACGCAATAAGAATTTGTTTACGGAGGACTTGACAACTTTTCATATATTTGAAAGTCTGCTTATAGTAAAGAAATACATTTATTTTGTTGACCCCAAAGAAACAGGACTGGTGGTTCATAAATATGAGAAAGCAAATTCCGGTTCAATTTGATAAGAAAAGTATTTTGATTAATCTGAAAATGGAGTATGTTTCCCAATGATATAATGAGTATACAGTCATTGAAGCAGCTGTATACAAAAGTGGGATCCAAAATAGTTTTGTCTGAAATGATGAACTAAACTGGCAATATGGGTTAAAAAACAAAACAAAAAAACAGTGGGAATGGGAGGTACAAGATGGATTTGAATTCAACATAGAATTTGAAGAGTCATTGAGGAAACCATTCTCAACACCTAACAATTCTAATTACAGCTTGAAATTCGTGAGAGTATTTTTTTTATTTACAGGAGGAGTGCATTAAAAACACACAATAATTATTTGATTTCCATAAGCTTTGGGAGCTCTGGTGGCATAGTGCCTAAGGCACGTGACTGCAAAGCAGAAGGCTGGCAGTTCAAACCCACCAGCCACTCCTCAGAAGGAAGGTTGGGCAATCCACTTCCATAGTGTTAGTGCCTCGGAAACCCAAGGAGGGGTCTCTATGAGTCAGATTGGACTCCATGGCAGTGGGCTTGGTTTGGTTTTTTTTGGTAACACACTGGGATTTTCTTTCAAATGTTTACTCATTTCACTTTATGCTTTTAGTTAATTTATTTGACTTCCTCCGATGGCCCAGTTGGTGTTCATCTAGTCAGGTTCCTAAAATACTAGGGTAATTTTCCTTTATGAATTCCAAGTCTCTCTGAAAGCAACAAATCAAAATTTTCTGACTGTTTCCTGAATCATACATTCGACATTGGTCACTAACCCCTAGCAATATAAATGCCCTGTTCAGTGCCATTAGAATTACACATCGATCTTGATGATGGTTCTCCCCATTTCTCTTTTCTGAGCCCACAGATATTCAAAGGGTGAAGGTTTGCTCTTCCTCTATCCCTTTCCCCCACATCACTTTCACCCTCACTATCACCAGTCACTCAAAAGCTGGCCAGGATTTCTCAAACATCTCAATTAGTACAAAGGGGTCAGCTATTATGTATCCAAGGAGCTCTGGTAGTGCAGTGGTTAAAGCATTCAGCTTTAACAAAAAGATGGGCTGTCGAATCCACCAGCTGCTCCAGTGGAGAAAGATGAGGCCGCCTGCTTCCATAAAGATTTACCTTAGAAACCCTATGAGGCTGTTCTCCTTTGTCCTACAGGGTCGCTGTGAGTCAATAGCGACTCAGTGGCAATGGTTTGGTTTCTGTTTTTTATTTGTTTATTTATTTTATCATGTATCTGTTTAGCAAATTTTGCTATGCATTCTTGCCCTAGAAAGCATTAGGGTTCCAGTTTGTTACTTTTTTCCTTTAAACATGCATATGGAATGATACCACTTGCATACCTCATGTACAATTCAATTCACAGTCTCCAAACTATTAATGTTTTAGGGGAGTGATGACAAGGAAGAGCAAGCAGATAGAGGTAGAGGAATTTGAGTTTTGCTAGGGATCATCATTAAAGAACCATGATTGAAAAAAATATATATTTGATACTTTCAAATGTCTGTTTGAATATCAATGCAAAATTAAAACACAGTACACGCTCCCCTAAATGCCTTGCAGTTAATGGAACCACTGAATGAGCCAAAGCTCTCATCCTCTGCAAACACACTTTCCATGCCCACACTGAAATGTTTCCTCGCTGCTGCTCTCCAGTAGGTCCATGCAGCTCTCCTCGGCATGCTTGCCAAGCTTTAGATGTATTGGTTCCTAACCCTATGAACGTGAGTTGTACTTGTTATCATAATTATGACATTTAATTAAATATTATATAAACTGATGAAATGAGTGTGAAAGAAAGAAAATTCTCATTTCTGTGAAATCCAAGGTGAGTGCTTTGTTAAGACTTGATATTAGTGAGTCACTAAAAGCACTGCTGTCAAATTGATGTGGGTGGGAAACCTCAAAAACTGGAGAGAAAATTTACTTAAAAAATAGCTAAATGACTTTTGCACTCAAATTGCTTTGAAAGTTTTTTCTTTTTCTTTTTTTTCCTTTTCCAAATGCTACCTCTACTTTAAGGAAACTAGAAAGTGAATTAAATATTGTGTTACAAGAGTGGCAAATTCAAGCATGATGACTCAAAGGCAAAGTGGTGTAATCAAGCTTCAGGAAAAGGCATGGCCCTGAAACAATCCATCAGTGAAGCACTGTCATTTATGTTAGACGTTAAACACGATTCTTATAATCCCATCCTCTGACCAAAGTCTTCATTTTATTGACAAAAACTACTTGCAATTTCATCGGACAGTAGGGTCTCTAATAAACTGTAAATATCTTTGCATAGTTCAGTTTACCTCTGCTTTTCACTATTTCAAACTTAGAGAATATTTGCAAGACAAGACTATAAAGTCATCTACACTCTTCACCTAGATTTACTAGTTCTTGACATCTGGTCACTTTGACTTTCTCAATCTCTCTCTCATTCTATCCTATTCTGTTTTATTTACTTGCTATTCTTTGCATTGGGTGAATCATTCGAGCACATGTTACAGATATTGTGCTCTTTACTCCTATCAAATTCAGAAAAAATAGTACTGATCCTATACTATTGTCTAATAAAGAGTTCAAAATTGTATTTTGGAAAACACTGTTACATTCAAACAAAACCTAATTGTATAGAAGGTGATAGTGTGACAACTCCAAAGTCAGACATTAGGAAACAAAGTCTGTTTTCTTGGAGTTAAACTTGGAAACAAATACATGATAGACTGTAATACATATTCCACTTTTCTACTTCTGGAAGGTATATATGATTTATTCCCACTATTAGTTTCTAAAGTGATTGAGAGCAGAAAACTATGGTATCTTTGTTTTATTTCATTAGCTAGTTCTCTCATATACAGATTCAATGCAGACAGTGGGCCTGAGGGACTGACATTAAAATATATATATATATTTGAAGAAAAGTGAGACTTCACTGGGTTTTCTTCAGTTTTATTCTGTTTATCTTAGGAAAAATTTTATAAGGGGCTCTTTGGAAATATGAACAGCTGAAGACTCTGAATTAGACAGTCATTCATTCAAGAAATACTGGATATATTATGATCCACATACTACTTCAAATAGAAAATATCCAGTAGTGAATGGGTCAGACAAAGTCTCTGAACTTATAGATCATAGTATAAAAATATAATTTGAGAATTGAAAGGTGTGCCTGTTTGTTATGAATAAAATGAAAGAGGAAATATAGGACATTAAGGAGTTTTATGGGAAAAGTTCTTTAACCCTAGGGAATGGAGGGTAAGGAGTGATGGTGGAATCTGAACAAAGTTACTCAAGAAAGATATTATCGTTGTTAGGTGCCATGGAGTCGGCTGTGACTCATAGCAACCCTGCTGACAACAGAACAAAACACTGCTGAGTCCTGAGCCAGTGTCACAAGCTTTGTTATACTTGAGCCCATCATCGCAGCTGCTGTGTCAATCCATCTTGTTGAGGGCTTCCCTCACTTTTGTTGACCCTCCACTTTACCAAACATGATATCCTTCTCCAGGGATTGGTCCCTTCTGATAACATGACCAAAGGAGGTGTGAGAAGTTTGGCCATTCTCACTTCCAAGGAGCATTCTGGCTGTACTTGTTCCAGGACAGATTTGTTTGTTCTTTTGACAGTCCATGGTACCTTCAGTATTCTTTGTCATACCACCACTCAAAAGCATCAACTCTTCTTCGATCTTCCTTATTCATTGCCCAGTTTTCACACGCATATGAAGCAACTGAAAATGCGAAAGCTTGGGATAGGTGCACGCTAGTCTTTAAAGAGACATCTTTGCTCTTCAGCACTTTGTAGAGGTCTTTTGCAGGAGATTTACCAAGTGCAATACAACGACATCTGATTTCCTGACTACTGCTTCCATTGGTGTTAATTATAGATCCAAGTAATATGAAATCTTTGACAACTTCAATTTTTTCTCCATTTATTGTGATGTTGGTCTAATTATGAGGACTTTCAATTTCTTTATGGTGAGATATAATCCATAATGCAAACTGAAGTCTTTAATCTTCTTCAGTAAGTATTTCAAGTCATCTTCACTTTCAGTAAGCAAAGTTGTGTTACCCACATATTGCAGGTTGTCAATGACCTTTCCTCCTATCCTGATGCCATACTCTCTTCATGTAGTCCAGCTTCTTGGATTATTTGGTCAGCATACAGATTGAATAAGTATGGTGAAAGGACACAACCCAGATGCACTCCCTTCCTGATTTTAAATCATGCAGTATCCCCTTGTTCTGTTTGAATGACAACTTCCTTGTCTATGTACAGGTTTCTGATAAGCACAATTAAGTGTTCTGAAATTTCCATTCTTCTCAATGTTGTCCATAATTTTTATGATCCACACAATCTAATGCTTTTGCATAGCCAATAGAACACAAGTAAATATCTTTCTGATATTCTTTGCTTTCAGCTAAGATCGATCTGACATCAGCAATGACGATATCCCTTTTTCCACGTCCTCTTCTGAATCCAGCTTGTATTTCTGTAAGTTCTCTGTCAATATACTGCTGAGACTATTTTTGAATTATTTTCAGCACAATTTTACTTGTGTGTGATATTAGTGATATTGTTTCATAATTTCCACATTCTGTGGGATCACCTTTCTTCGGAACGGGTACAAATATGAATCTCTTCCAGTCAGTTGGCCAAGTAGCTGTCTTCCAAATTTCTTGGCATAGACAAATGAGTGCCTCCAGCACAGCGTATATTTGTTGAAACATCTCAATGGGTTTTCTGTCAATTGCTGGAGCCTTGTTCTTTGCCAATTCCTTCACTACAGCTTTGACTTCATCCTTCAATACCATTGGTTCTTAATCATATTTCATGTCCTGAAATGGATGAACACTGACCAGTTCTTTTTGGTACAGTGACTCCGTGTATTCCTTCCATCTTCCTTTGATGTGTCCTGCATCATTCAATATTTTACCCATAGAATCCTTCAATATTGCAACTCAAAGCTTGAATTTTTTCTTCAGATCTTTCAGCTTGAGAAATGCCAAGCATGTTCCTCACTTTTGGTTTTCTAACTCCAGGTCTTTGCTGCACATTACATTATAATAATTGACTTTGTCTTCTTGAGCTGCTCTTTGAAATCTTCTGTTCAGCTCTTTTATCATTTCTTCCTTTGCTTTAGCTACTCTTTGTTCAAGGGCAAGTTCCAGAGTCTCTTCTGTCATCCATTTTGGTCTTTTCTTTCTTTCCTATCTCTTTAATGACCTTTTGCTTTTTTCATGGATGATGTTCTTGATGTCATCCTGTAATTCTTCTGGTTTTCGGTCACTGTGTTCAATGCATCAAATTTATTCTTTAGATGATCTCTAAATTCAGGAGGGATATATGCAAGGTCATATTTTGGCTCTCATGGACTTGTTTTAATTGTCTTCAACTTCAAGTAGAACTTGCATATGACTAGTTGATGGTCTATTCCACAATCAGCTCCTGGCCTCATTTTGACTAAAGATATCGAGGTTTTCCATCACCTCTTGCCACAGATGTAGTCAATCTGATTCTTGTGTATTCCATCTGGTGAAGTCCACGTGTATAGCCACCATTTTTGTTGTTGAAAAAAGGTATTTGCAATGAATAAGTCATTGGTCTTGCAAAATTCTATCATGCACTCTTCAGTGTTATTTCTGTCACCAAGGGCAAATTTTCCAACTACTGGTGATTCTTCTTTGTTTCCAACTTTTGCATTCCAGTCACCAGTGATAATTAACACATCCCGATTGCATGTTCTGTCAATTTCAGACTGCAGAAATTGATAAAATCTTCTATTTCTTTATCTTTGCTTTGGTGGTTGGTGCTTAAATTCAAATAATAGTAGTATCAAACAGTCTTCCTTGCAGGCACATGAATATTATCCTATCACTGACAGCATTGTACTTCGGGTTAGATCTTGAAACATCCTTTGTGACGATGAATGCCATGCCATTCCTCTTCAAATTGTCATTCCCAGCATAGTGGGTCATATGGTCATCTGATTCAGAATGGCCAAAACTGGTCCATTTCAGCTCACTAATGCATAGGATATCAATCTTTATGCATTCCATTTTGGACAACTTCCAATTTTCCTAGATTCATACTTTGTACTTTCCACCTTTCCATTATTAATGGACGTTTGCAGCTGTTTCTCCTCAATTTGAGTCATGCCATGTCAGCAAATGGAGGTCCCCAAAGCTTTACTTTATCCATATCATTAAGGTTACTTCTACTCTGATGGTGCAGCTCTTTCTCAGTCATATTTTGAGAGCCTTCTGACCTATGGGGCTTGTCTTCCTGCACTGTATCGGACAATGTTTCCGGGCTATTCATAAAATTGCTCAGTAATGTATTAGACAGTTTCTCTGCTATTCTTGAGGTTTTCCCTGGTCAATTCTTTGAGAAGTGGATGGCCTCTTCCTTCATTCTACTCTGTCTCAATCTGTAAGCTGCATTGAAACCTGTGCACCAGGTGCAACCCTGCTGGCATTTGAAACACTGGTAGCACAGCCTCAAGCCTCACAGCAACAGGCAAGCCATCACAGTAAGACAAACTGACAGACACATTTGTCTCCCTTGTTGTTGTTATTATGTGCCGTCGAGTTGGACCCAACTCATAGCAACCCCTCCTTGGGTTTCCGAGACAGTATCACTATGGAAATAGATCACCCCATCTTCCTTCTGAGTGGCTGGTGGGTTTGAACCGCCAGCCTTCTGGTTAGCAGGCAAGTGCCTTACGCATTACGCTACAAGTCTCCCTTAGCTGTTCGAAACCTCTCTGCCCTCCACTTACCTAGATCTTCTTGCTCTGTCTGTCATCTCCAGATTTCCCCATGCATCCTGCCTCTTGGGGCTGGGACCTATGTCCCTCCCCTTACTTATTGGAGGATGTTTAAATAATTGATTATAAAGTACCAAATAGATTTCTTGTACAAATGAAGTGTAGCCAGAATACTCCTTAGAAATGAAAATAGCAAGACTTCTTCTTATATACTTTGGACATATTATCAGGAGGAACCAGTCCTTGGAGAAGTACATCATGCTTGAGAAAGAAGAGGGTTAGCAAAAAAGAGAAAGAACTTTCAATGAGATAGATTAACAAAGTGGGTCAAACATGGCAATGATTTTGAGTATGGTGCAGGACGGGGCAGTGTTTTTGTCCTATTGTACATAGGGTCATGATGAGTCAGAGCTGATGCAAGGGCACCTAACAAGAATAACAACATAAATGAAAAAGAGAGAAAGAGAGAGAGACGGAGGGAGAGAGAATATCACATTGACAAAGAGATACCCTCCTATGTTCCATCTACCTCAAGAATCTAAACCACAGCCCAACTCATAGCATCCAGATAATGCACTTGCATTTGGCTCTGTTTATAAGAGCACCTACAAATGTAATTCTCCAACAATATGATATTTAAACATATCCAAGGAAAGCCAATCAAGCAATTAACTCATCTTCTGTGGAAACTATTATTGCTGAGGAAAAACAAAAAAAAGAGATGTGGATAGAAACTGAATTTTTCAAAATTAAAACACCATTGATGGTTAGAGATTACATATTTTGTGAGCACAGTGAAAAAAAAATTCTCCTTCCAATTCAATCTTTTATCAGGACTTCTTATTTAATAACCATGGCACGTCAGGAGCTTTATAAAAATGCTTTCTTGTTTCCCATAGTGGAAGAAGTCAAACCCCAGGCACCCTCCCCCTGCCATCTCCTGTGAATGGAGCAAGTCATTAATGGGGAATTTGAATTGAGGAGCTTTTCACTGATTTTCATCAAGACTGCTAAATAGACAGCCACTGAATGAGCCTTTACTTACAAACATAGCCTTGTTGCATGTGGCCTGAGCAAACAGACACCATTGTGGGGACAGGTGGAAAAGAAATATGAATAGACAATGCACTTTGCTGCTGTGGAGAATCTCATTACCAACTGACTTTGTGGATGGCCTCTGTGTCTGGGAGAAGAGCCACCTTCCAAAGCACTAGTCCTTTCCCATGCACATTTAAAAGATCAGCAATAATAGGATGTACAATTTGAAATTCTTCAGAGGAGAAATGTCACTTTTATTCTCTTTTCTTCCTTTTATTTAACACACAATTCCATTATGGTAACATAGCCACTACACCTTTCTCAAGATTAAAGAGATGGAATGAAGCTAGGAACATTTTCTTATTGAGAAAGAACTATTGGGAAAATTTTAGTGACCTCAAGATGCCACAGTGATAATGAGTATGCCCACAGAGATAGTCTTGTGTCTCCATTGCCCATATACAAGTCCTTTCCATAAGGACTTTATGAACCTTAAGACTGAAAGAATCACCAACGTGATTATTCAGCTATCACTCTCAGGAAGTAAAAGAGTAGCAAGAAGGTATTTTCCACAGAATTGACATTAAATACCCCTCTGTCCTTGAGTCAAGTCTTACACATGGCAACCTGATGTGTGTCAGAGTAGAAACGTGCTCCATAGAGTTTCCAATGGCTGGGTTTTCAGAAGTGGATCACCAGGCCTTCTTCCAAGAGACCTCTGAATATACTCAAACTTCCAACCATTTGTTACCAACTGAGCACATTAACTATTTGCACCACTCAGGAACTCCTTGAATAAACTATATTAATATAGACTAGGCCCAGCAGAGAAAAGTAAAGCTGTCATTTGACTCTTCTTTCACCAAAGGTATCTTGTATTCTTTACACAAATAACCTTCATATAACAGAAGTCCCTTCCACAGGCCAAAACTCTGTGGCTAGAGTCAAGCTTTCGGGACCTTCCTTTTCTGATGTAGCATGACTCAAAGTCAGAAGGAACAGCTTAAAACACCCATAAATACTGGGAACGTGAAATGCATGAAGTATTAAATCTAGGGAAATTGGAAGTTGTTACAAAATGAACTGGAATGCATAAAGATCAACATCCTAGCCATCGGTGAGCTGTCGTGAACTGATACGGACCATTTTGAATCAGAAAATCATGTGGTCTACTATGCTGGGAATGACAAATTGGAGAGGAATGGCATTGCATTCACTGGGGAAAAGAACCTTTCAAGATCTATCCTGAAGTACAATGGTGTCAGTGAAAGGATAATATCCATATGCCTATAAGGAAGACCAGTTAATTTAAGTGTTATTCAAATTTTCACACCAACCACTAAAAATTCTATAATCTAAAGTTAGCCAAACTTGCAATCAAGATACACTAATAATTACTGATGTTTGGACTGTGAAAGTTGGAAACAAAGAAGAGGCATCAGTAGTTGGAAAATATGGCACTGGTGACAGAAATGACACTGGAGATTGCATGATATAATTTTGCAAATACATTTTGTCAACAACATAAATAGCAATTATACATGTGGACCTTACCAAATGGAATACATAGGAATCAAATTTACTACATCTGTGGAAAGACATTACTGAGAATCTCAAAATCATTAGTCAGCAGAATGCCAGGTGCCAACTATGTAACACGTCATCAATTGCCCTTAGGCAAGTTTAAGTTGAAGCTGAAGAAAATTGAAAGAAGTCCAAGAGAGAAAAAATATAACCTTAAGTATATCCCATGTTAATCTGGAATTTAGAAACCATCAAAAGGATTGATTTGACTCTTTGAACACCAATGACTGAAGACCAAATGATTTGTGGGATGACATCAGCAACATAATGCCTGAAGAAAGCAAAAGGTCATTTAAAAGACTAGAAAAGAAAGAGAGATCAAAATTGAGGTCAGAAGAGACTCTGAACGTTGCTCTTGAATGGAGATTACTTAAAGCAAATGGAAGAAATGATGAAATAAAAGATCTGAATGGAAGATTTAAAAGGGTGAATGGAGAAGACAAAGTATATTACAATGAAATGTGCAAAGACCTGGAGTTAGAAAATCAAAAGGGAAGAACACACTCAGCATTTCTCAAGCTTAGAATATTGAAGAGAAACTTTGTCTCAAGTTGCAATACTGAAGGATTCTATGTGCAAAATATTTATTTAATGATTCAGGAAGCATAAAAAAAGTAAGGAATACACAGACCCACTGTATCAAAAAGAATTGGTCGATGTTCAGCCATTTCAGGAGGTACCATCTGATCAAGAACCGATGGTATTAAAGGAAGAACTCCAAGCTGCACTGAAGGCATTGGTGGAAAACAAGCCTCCAGGTATTTATGGAATACCTATTGAGAGATGTTTTCAACAAATGGATGCAATGCTGGAAGTGCTCACTCATTTATGCAAGAAATTTGGAAGACAGCTACCCGGACAACAATTACTACAGGGCCATATTTGTGTCCATTCCTAAGAAAGTGAATACAACAGAATGCAGTACTTACTGAACAATATCATTAATATCACATGCAAGTAAAATTTTTGCTGAAAATCATTCAAAAACATTTGCAACAGCACATTCATGGGGAGTTGCCGAAATTCAAGCTGGATAACCAAGAGGACGTGGAATGAGCAAAATCACGACTGATGTCACAAAGACCTTGGCTGAAAGGAAAGACTATCAGAAAGATGTTTACCTGTGTTTTATTGATAATGCAAAGACATTTGACTGTTGGAACATAACAAATTATGTATAACATTGTGAAGATGCAGAATTCCAAAACACTTAATCATGCTCTTGAGGAAGCTATATATAAACCATGAGGAACAAGGGGAAACTGCATGATTAAAAATCAGAAAAAAAAAAGGCTCATCAGAGCTGTATCTTTTCACCATACTTATTAAATCTGTGTGCTGAGCAAATAATCTGAGAAGATGGACTATGTGAAGAAAAATGTAGCATCAGGATTGGAGGAAGACTCATTAACAACTTGTGATATGCAGATGACACAACCTTGCTTTCTGAAAGTGAAGATGCCTTGAAGCAGTTACTGATGAAGATAAGATAAAAAATTACAGTCTTCAATATGGATTGCACCCCAGCATAAATAAAACAAAAATCTTCACAACTAGACTAATAAGCAACATGATGACAGATGGAGGAAAGATTGAAGTTGTCAAGGATTTCATTTTACTTGGATCCACAATCGACACCTGTGGAAACAGCAGTGAAAAAAATCAAAGGATATACTGCACTAGGAAAACCTGCTGCAAAAGACCTCTTGAAAGTTTTAGAGTGAAGATATCACTTTGAATTTGAAGAATAACAGTCTCATATGCATGTAAAGCTGGACAATGAATGACACAGACTCTAGAAGAACTGGTGCTTTTAAATTGTAGTGTTGGTGAAGAATACTGACTATGCCATAGACTCCCAGAAGAATGAACAAATTTATCTTGGAAGAAGTACAACTGAAATGCTCCTTGGAATGGCCAGGTTTACTCTCTCAAACTTATTATGAGTGTTCATGTTTTCAAGTGGAACCATTCCTGGAGAAAGATATCATGCTTGGTAAAGTAGAGGGTTAGCATAAAGAGGGAAGATCCACAGTGAGATGGACTGACACTGTGGCAACCAAAATGTGCTCAAGCAAAACAGTGATTGTGAGGATGGCAAAGAACTGGGCTGTGTTATGTTTGTACACAGCATTACTGTAAGTTAAAGACAATTCAGTGGCTCCTAAAAACAAAAGGAATATTAAAACCCTAAATGTTCAAAGAGGGAGAGACAGAGTACATGATGATATGTGTGTGTGTGTGTGTGTACATATATATATATATATTTGTTGTTGTTATGTTCTATCGAGTTGGACCCAACTCATACACACACACACACACACACACACACACGTTTGTTGCTGTTGTTATGTGTCGTCGAGTTGGACCTGACTCATAGCAACCCATCCTTGGGTTTCTGAGGTGGTATCAGTATGGAAGTAGATTGCCCAACCTTCCTTCTTAGGAGTGGGTGGTGGGTTTGAACCACCAGCATTCTGGTTAGCAGTCAAGTGCCTTAGGCACTATGCTACCAGAGCTTCTATACAAACACACACACACAGGGAGATAGATAGAGACTGGTTGTTGTTGTTGTTATGTGCCTTCGAGTCAGCCCCGACTTATAGCAACCCCTCCTTGGGTTTCTGAGGCAGTGTCACTACAGAAATAGGATTGCCCAACCTTCCTTCTGAAGAGTGGCTGGTGGGTTTGAACCGCCAACCTTCTGGTTAGCAGTCAAGTCCTTTAGGCACTATGCTACTAGAGCTCCTAGATAGAGACTAAGAGAAAAAAAAAATAATATATGATAGTTACTTTGATTTATCTCATAGCCTAGCTCCCTAATGTATTCATGCTTGAGTTCTCTGAAGCACAAAGGGTTGTAAAAAATAAATAAATAAATTCTAAAATGCTATGTTATTAAAGACATTGGGGCAAACCCAAATGTTCTAGAGAACCCTCAGAAATATTAGCGATACAACACGCCTAACTACAGCATGAACTGGGCTCTCTAACCTCAGCTGCTACAAGACACAACTGAGCCAGTCAGTGAGAGTGATATCCGGCAAATGTGGTAGCCCCCATGACAGTGGTTGTGGTAGAAGTGCTCCAGCAGATTAAGAAAGCATATAGTGCTGATGCCAACATGCAGTGACAATGTCACCAGTGTCCATCAGGCATCAATAGAAATGGGGGGTAGTGTCTCCAGAAGCCACTGGGGTGATGTAGATCATTGGACTGAAATGCAGATCATGCCCATGGGGGATTGATTCAAGACTCATTTGCTAAGGTGGCAGTTACAGCATCCACAAAGACTGGAAGGGGAGAAGGTGAGAGTAGATGCTCTGTGGTCACTGACCTTTGTGGATTGAATTGTGCCCCTAACATTTTTCTTGAAGTCTTAACATCTACCTGGTGCTTGTGAACAGGACCTTGTTTGGAAATAGGTTCTTTGAACATGTGATAAGTTAAAATGCGGTCCTGCCAGAGTAGGGTGGGTCCTAACCCAATATGAATGGTATCTTATAAAAGAGAAGAGACACAGACACACGGAGAGAAGATGTGATGATAGAATTAAACTCGAGTTTCAACAAGGAATACCTGAGACTACCCACCAGCCACTCCTCAGAAGGAAGGTTGGGCATTCCTACTTCCGTAGTGATACAGCCTTGGAAACCCAAGGGGGGGTCGCTATGAGGAGGAGCCGACTCGATGGCAAATAACAACAACAACCAGAGGTGAAGAGATATAAAAAAAGGTCCCTTTGCCTTACATCATGGCCCTATTGACACCTTGAATTTGGAGTTCTAGCCTCCAAAACTGTGAGACATTAAATTTCCATTCTGTTAAGCAAATTTATGTGAAGTACTTTATAACAGCATCCCTAAAACAAACCAGCCTCACTGCTGGCAAGTTGATCCTGACTAACAGCGGCCCCTCCTTGGGTTTCCAGTGTGTTATATCTACGGAAGGAGATTGTCCAATCTTCCTTCTGAGGTGGGTTTGAACAACCAGCCTTCTGGTTAGCAGTTAAATGTCTTGGGCACTACACCACCAGAGCTCTAGGAAATTAATATAGTGACTCATTACTCTTGTGGGCACAGAGGAGATTCTCCTGGGTACTTTCAGAAATACCTAACTGAGAGTTTGTGGATAAGAATCAGAGAAACATGGAATATTTTGTGCATGGAATATTTCCTTTTACATCTCTCAATAGAGATTAATTAAAACTATGGGCACTCTGCAACCTCTCTCCCACACGCCTACTGTCAAATCTGAATTGAGGTTTTGTGTAAGATGACTGGGTTTCTGTGGCAACTCCACTGAAAAATACAGAAATTATAAATAAAAACCTAGATATTAACTCACCATAATAATTTCTCAGAATAGTTTTAAAAAATAAAACACTTTCTTGTAAACATGAAAGCCCTAAATCTACTTGTCTTGCTTCCTTTTCAGCAGAGGAATGCATCTAATAAAGTACAACCTGGAAAGTTCAGCTCTTGTTATGTTTTGGCTACCACAGCACACCATTGTTGCCATGTCAACTAGCGGCTCCTATCTTCAGTTGTGCTTTTGCTTCTGATGAGTTACATTCCTTCTTGCCCTTAAACTTTACTCTTTCTACTATTTTTCTCTAGTCTCTTCCTTCCCTGCCTGCCAATGAGTTCCCTCCCTCTTTCCTGCACTGAGAAGAATTGAGTGTTTTAGATGACTATGGTCTTAATGTGAGACCCTAGTCTCAAAAAAAAAAAAAAAAAAAAAACTTCACTGCCATTGAGTCAGATCCGACTCATAGTGACTCCTCCTTGGGTTTCTTAGGTGGTATCACTACGGAAGTAGATTGCCCAATTTTCCTTCTGAGGAGTGGCTGGTGGTTTTGAACCACCAGCCTTCTGTTTAGCAGTCAAATGCCATAGGCACTATGCTATCAGAGCTCCTGAGACAGTATTATCAACAGAAAATCTAAAGCAAGTTTGAGCCATATTAGTAGAGTTGGTAGGTGTCTAAAATGGGAGAGAAGTTCATTTGGTTCTACCTCTCATCTGAAATATTCTTTTGTGATCATACCACATTTTAAAGTGACCACAACAAACTAGCAAGTGCCTGAGAGTTGAGCCACTGGCATAAGTTCAGTTCCAGGCTTAAAGGGTGAGTAAGGGCCAGAGTCTTGGAGGTCCCATCAGTCTTTGTCATACTAGAAATGCTGGTCTACTTCATTATTTTGAATTTTTTCCCCACTCCACCCAGATCTCCTATTGCGTTCCTATTCAGAATGGCTGGCAGTGGTAGCAGGGCACCATCTAGTTCTGGTCTCAGTATCATGGATGTTGAGGCTCATGTGACCATTAGTTCCTTGGACTAATTTGTTCCATGTGTCCTTGATTTTCTTCACTCTTCTTTGTTTCAGAGGAGAAGAGATCAATAGACACACATTAGATAGCTGCTACTCACTAGGCCAAGAGAATTAACAACACTAAGGAGGTACACACTTCTAAGACCAATCAGCCATACAAGATCAAAAGGGCAGCATTTGCCCAGGGATAAGCTCAGAAGGCAAGAATGGGGAGGAAAGATGGAAAAAGGAAAATGGTAACCACAGGGAGGAATTACAAAGAGTGCTATTGTGGCGACTGCACTCAATGCCACAAAACAAAACCTATTATCAACAGTTGAATGGAAAACCATTTTGCTCTGTAAACTTTCACTAAAATCACAATAAAGCATTAAAAAATATTAGCAAGTGCCTTAACAATTATGACTATTATGTTCCCAAGTGTCTGTTGTGTCGGATACATAAAATATATATCCAATATATGTCTCAGACTCTCTCAACTTTTTCAATTTTTGCATAGCGGTTCTGTGAGCAGGGTTCAGAGGTAGATTTGGGAGCTAGACTGCTAGGTTCAAATTGTACCTGCATCACTTATTTGTTGCGGGATGTGGATCCAGTTTCTTACATTCTGGGCAAGCTCTTTGGTCCAACCATAAAATAAGTGAATTCTATTCACATCTTCTGAGGAGTCAGCCACAGAGATCCAGATGAGGGGAGGGAACCGAGGCCATACCTCAAAGCAGCAAGGTGAGAAAGCGGGGGGAAAGGACAGAAAAAGGCCAGGGGGACCCGGACAGAGTGAGGAGTCAGCTGCAGGGCTCTAGGTGAGGGGAGGGAACCCAGGCCATGCCCCAAAGGGGCAAGGTGGGAAAATGGGGGAAAGGAGAGAAAAAGGCCAGGGAGAGTAGCACAGAGCAAGGAGACAGCAGTAGGGATCCAAGTAAGGTGAGGTTGGAGAAGTTTCCAACAACTAAGGGAGACAAACTTGTCTGTTGGTTTGCCCTACTGTGGTGGTGTGTTGCTGTCAGTCTTGAGGCTGTGCCACTGGTGTTTCAAACCCAGCAGGGTGCACATGGTGCACAGGTATCAACATGGCTTGCAGACTGAGACAGACTAGGAAGAAAGAAGAGGCCATCCACTTCTCAAAGAACTGGCCAGGGAAAACCTTATGAATAGCAGAGAAACACTGTCTGATACATTACTTTGCAACTTCATGAATAGTCCAGAAACATTGTCCAATAGAGGAGGAGGATGAGTCACTTAGGTTAGAAGGCTCTCAAAATAGGACTGGGAAAGAGCTACCTCATCAGAGTAACACCAGCCTTACTCATATGGATAAGGTAAAGCTTTCCAGACCTCCATTTGCTGATGTGGCACAATTCAAATTGGAGAGAAACAGCTACAAACATCCTTTAATAATCAGAACATGGAATATACAAAGTGTGAATCTAGGAAAATTGGAAGTTGTCAAAAATGAAGTGGAACATGTAAAGATTGATACCCTAGGCATTAGTGAGCTGAAATGGACTGGTGTTAGCCATTTTGAATCAGACAACTATATGGTCTACTATGCTGGGAATGACAAATAGAAGAGGAATGGCATGGCATTCATCATCACAAAGGATGTTTCAAGATCTGTCCTGAAGTACAATGCTGACAGTGATAGGATAATATGGGAAGACCCATTAATATTACTATTACTCAAATTTATGCACCAATCACCAAAGCCAAAGATGAGGAAATTGAAGATTTTTAGCAACTTCTGCAGTCTGAAATTGACCAAACATGCAATCAGGATGTGTTAATTATCACTGGTGACTAGAATGCAAAAGTTGGAAACAAAGATAAATCACCAGTAGTTGGAAAATTTGGCCTTGGTAACAGAAATAGTGCTGGAGATCTCATGGTAAAATATTGCAAGACCAATGACTTATTCAATACAAATACCTTTTTTCAACAACACAAACCACAGCTATACACGTGGACTTCGCCAGATGGAACACACAGTAATCAAATTGACTACATCTGTGGCAAGAGGCAATGGAAAAGCTCAGTCTCTTCAGCCAAAACCAGGCCAGGAGCTAATTGTGGAACAGACCATCAACTACTCATATGAAAGTTCAACTTGAAGTTGAAGATAATTAAAACAAGTCCACGAGAGCTAAAATATTATCTTGAATATATCCCTCCTGAATTTAGAGACCATTTAAAGAATAGATTTGATGTATTTAACACCAGTGACCAAAAACCAGAAGAATTGTGGGATGACATCCATGAAGAAAGCAAGAGGTCACAAAAAGACAACAAAATAAGAGAAGACCAAAATGGTTGAGAGAAGAGACTCTGAAACTTGCCCTTGAGCAGATAGTAGCTAAAGCAAATGGAAGAAATGACAATATAAAAGAGCTAAACCAAAGATTTCAAAGAACAGCTTGAGAAGACAAAGCCAATTACTATAATGAAATGTGCAAAGACTTGGAGTTTGCTAAAAAGACAAGGAGGCCACATCTCCTGACCTCCTCTAGCCACACAAGAGGAAGATCGAATAACCATCAGTAGCCCCAGACCTATTCCTGACAGGCTAGACATGCTGCCTCCCTCCAGCCCTTTCACTAACCCTGACACCAACCATTCCTCATGCAGCACTCACCACCTTTCTGCTAGGTTCAATAATTCACTGTAGTGGCCACACAGAACTCACTGATTATGGGGTTTATTAGGAAAGCACCAGGCTATAATTCAAGTTCAGGAAAAATGCTCAGTCTCTTTCAGCCTTCTGTCTCTCAGCCAACAGTCTCTCACAGTCTCTCTCCCAGCAGTGTGCATCCCTTGGTGCCTCACTCAGCAATGTGTGTCTCTTGCATCTCTTTCCCAGCAGCACGTGTCTCTTTCAGAAGCACATGTCTCTTTCAGCAGCTCATCCTTCTCAGCCAGCAGTCAGAGAGACTTCTTCTGCATCTAGGAGGCTTCCTTTTGAGTCAGACTAACCTATCATAACATTAGAATTCTAAGCACCTGAGAGAGAGCGAACTTCCCAGAACATTACTTTGTGCTGCTCCCAACAGAAATACTCCAGGTGGATAATTTTAACAATCAGAAGCTACTCGGTTTCTCACAGCAAATTCCACCATTAAGTTTACAAAGACTTATGGCTAGAAAAGCCATACCAGGTAATTTACTACACCGCAGAATTAGAAAACCAAGAGAGAAGAACACACTCGGCATTTCTCAAGCTGAAAGAACTGAGGAAAAAATTCAAACCTCGAGTTGCAATATTGAAAGATTCTATGGGCAAAGTATTGAATGATGCTGGAAACATCAAAAGAAGATGGAAAGAATACACAAAGTCACTGTACCAAAAAGCTGGTCAATCTCCATCCAATTCAGGAGGTAACATATGATCTAGAACCAATGGTACTGAAAGAGAAAGTCAAAGCTGCAATTAAGCAATTGGAGAAGAACAAGGCTCCAGGAATTGATGGAATACCCATTGAGATATTTCTATAAACGGATGCCTCATTGCAGGTACTCAATTGGTTATGCCAAGAGATTTGGAAGACAGCTACCTGGCCAAGTGACTGGAAGTGATCCATATTTGTACCCATTCCAAAGAAAGGTGATCCCACAGAATGTGGAAATTATAGAACAATATCATTAATATCACATGCAAGTAAGATCTTACTGAAGATAATTAAAAAACTTTTGCAGCAGTATATTGACAGAGAACTTCCAGAGGTGCAAGCTGGATTCAGAAGAGGATATAAAACAAGGAATATCATAGCTGCTGTCAGATGGATCTTAGCTCAAGGCAAAGAATACCAGAAAGATGTTTACTTATGTTTGATTAACTATGCAAAGGCATTTGATTATGTGGATCATGACAAATTGTGGATAACATTGAGACAAATGGGAATTCCTGAACACTTGATTGTACTCATGAGGCACCTGTACATTGACCAGGCAGCTGTCATTCAAAAAGAACAAGGGGGCACTACATGGTTTAAAATCAAGAAGGGAGTGTGTCAGGGTTGTATCCTTTCACCATACTTATTCAATCTATATGCTGAGCAAATAATCCGAGAAGCTGGACTATATGAAGAAAAACGTGGTATCAGGATTGGAGGAAGAATCATTTACAACCTG
>NW_006921838.1:3598599-3599128 GCF_000298275.1 Orycteropus afer afer
AGGAAGACCAAAGAAGAGTTGATGCTTTTGAGTTGTGGTGCTGGGGAAGAATGCTGAAAGTACCATGGACTGCTAAAAGAACTAACAGATCTGTCTTAAAGGAAGTGCAGCGGAAATGCTCCTTGGAAGTGAGAGTGGCCAGACTTCGTCACACCTACTTTGGTCATGTTGTCAGAAGGGCCCATTCCCTGGAGAAGGATGTCATGCTTGGTAAGGTGGAGGGTGGACAAAAAAGGAGAAGTCCTTCAACTAGATGGATTGACACAATGGCTGCGACAATGGGCTCAAGTATTGCAAGGATTGTGGAACTGGCACAGGATTGGGCAGTATTTCATGAGGTTGCTATGCGTCGGAAATGACTTGACAACACCTAACAACAACAACATTCACATCTTCTAGGGTTAATGTGGTAGCATAGTGGCTAAAGCACTTGACTGCTAACCAGAAGGCTGACGGTTCAAACCCACCAGCCACTCCTCTGAAGGAAGGTTGGGCAATCCTACTTCCGTAGTGATACTGCCTCGGAAAC
>NW_006921838.1:3599228-3638685 GCF_000298275.1 Orycteropus afer afer
CTTCCGTAGTGATACTGCCTCGGAAACCCAAGGAGGGGTCGCTATGAGTCGGGGCCGACTCGACGGCACATAACAACAACAACAACAACAGGGTTAATGTGAGGATTAAAAAAAAAAAAACTTACTGCTCTTCAGTCAATTCAAACTCATAGCGACCCTGTAGGACAAAATCGAACTGTCCCATAGGGTAAAGCTTTATAGAAGGTAACTGCCACATCTTTCTCCCATGTAGAGGCTTGTGGCTTTGAACTACAGACATTCTGGTTAGCAGCCAAGCACTTTAACTATTGTGCAACCAGGGTTTCTTAATATGAGGATCAATGAGTCAATTCATTTAAGTGCATAGAAGAGTGCTTGCTTCTTTCTAAATGATTAGTAAATGGTAGCTGTTATTAAGGAGAACTTGTACAGAAATGGTGCTGTTGAGCACTTAGCTGCTAAGTCAAAATTTTGCAATTCAAGTCCACACAGAGGTGCTTTGGAAAAAAAAGCCTAGAGTTCTACTTTCGAAAAATTGGGGATATGAAGACCTAAATATTCTGTTGGACTATTGTTTCCAACAGAAGCTTAGCAAGTGGGCATTTGATCCAATCCATTCTCACTCTATGCCAGGCTTCAGAGTCCAGTGTGCCTCTGATATACATGAGCTGGCATCTGTTAGAACTGACTCTACAGCAACTGGTGGTGGGGAAGGGTTATTACCAAGAGATTTCCATCTGGTGTTTGTGAGGCCATTAGTGGTTCAGGGGTAGAATTTTTGCCTTCCATGCAGGAGACTCAGCTTTAATTCTGGCTAATAGACCTTATCAAGTACCACCACTCAAATTTCAGTGGAGGCCTAAGCTTTGCTATGATGCCAACCAGACTTCAGCAGAGCTTCCGGAATAAGGTGGACTAGGAAGAGAGGCCTTGCAATCTACTCCTGAATGATGTTGTTGTTATGTGCCATCAAGTCAGGTCTGACTCATAGCGACCCCTCCTTGGGTTTCCAAGGCAGTATCACTATGGAATTAGATTGCCCCATCTTCTTTCCAAGGAGTGGCTGGTGGTTTGAACCATATATCATCCCATTAAAACCCTGTGGAGCACCACAAGTTGATCTGAAACCAATCATGGTATGTCACAGGACTGTGCAACATTTAGTTCCATTGTGCACGGGGTCATCATGGGTCAGGGGCAACTTGGTAGCAACTAACAACAATCTGGTTTTTGCTTAAAAATTATAACTTCTTACTAAAGCATTTAAAGCTAATTCATGGCAATTAGGGTAATGTGAAAAACAAGTGGAAAGCCAGGAATTAAAAAAAAAAAGAAAACATTGTTTTGATGCTTTTAAGTATATTGACATGGACCTAAAATATTTCCCATTTTAAAATACAAATAAAATTTGAAATATAACTCTGTATAGTACCCTGAAAACTTTTGTACCTGCCTTGTAAAACCTTTAGTATATGTAGTCTATTGTATTTTTGGTTTTGTAGATAGAGTGTCCAAAAACCAGACTCACTGCCATCAAGTCAATTTGACTCATAGCGACCTCTCCTTGGGTTTCTGAGGCAGTATATCTACAGAAACACATTGCCCAATCTTCCTTCTGAGGAGTGGCTGGTGGTTTGAACCACCAGCCCTCTGGTTAGCCGTCAAATGCCTTAGGCACTATGCTACCAGAGCTGCCATGTAAATGGCAATGTAACACTGTAACCAGCACAATCAGCAGGAATATTGTTTCCAACAGAAGCTCAGGGAGTGGCCATTTGATCCAATCCATTCTCACTCTATGCCAGGCTTCAGAAACTAGTGGAGCTTGGGCAAGTGAAGGCGCTCAATCCTGAGTTTCTTTGAGAAACTAATGCTTAAATTAACTCAGAAACTAGCAACTTGATGCAATTCAATTGTGTAACTTCTTAAAACATCAGGAAGCAAAGCTGTGCCAGGTTTTGAAACTCTAATTGTTGTTTTATATTCCATTTGGACCATGATTCTGGAGGTTCATGGAGCTGTGATCAGTTAAGGAACCAGTTCTCAATGCCAATGGGGCCTAGAGTCACATGGTAATTTTGCATTTTACATGTTTTGTTTTTGACATATCACAGTCCTTGCAGAAACCAAATGACAGCAGATCAAAAACAAATGAAATAAATATATGTGGTCAAAACCGTTAGTTACCTAGTAGTTAATTTAAGTGCTTGTAGTTGGATCATATAGACTTTATTTTTTTTATTTTTTATTGTGATTTGGGTGAAAGTTTACAATCACATAAACTTTTTATAAAGTTATATCTGCTTTGTACTATGATATACTACATTTTTCAATTAGGAGATAAAATGTATGTTCTATGTTCTGTTCAAGCATTATTACTGACTCATGTGTACAGCCAACCATTTTGTAGTGACTCAAGTAAGGAATATATTTTGGCAGTTAAGAGTTAATTTGGTTGACTAAACTCAGAGAAATTCTGTGTAGAGACAGTGATTCTAATTCTTTCTCATTATTTTACCAACTAGAATAAATCACTTACTAAATGATTTTACATTGTAATAGCAAACAGAGCATATTAAATAAGATTATGGGAATTATCTTAAACAGGCTATCCACCATTTCTCTGTTATGTGTCACAATTTATGCATTTTATTCATCCCCTCCGTGTCTGTCTTTTGTGATAGTTAATGGAAGCATGGATTTCTATTTCTTAATTATAATATCTCACTACCATCGAGTTGAATCTGACTCATAGTGACCCCTCCTTGGGTTTCTGAGGCACTATCACTACAGAAGTAGATTGCCCAAACTTCCTTCCGAGAAGTGGCTGGTGGGTTTGAACTACCAGTCTTCTAGTTAGCAGTAAGATGCCTTAGAGATTCTTTTGGTTACCTAGGGCTGCTCTGACAGGAATATACCACAAATGGGATGCTTGAACAAACTGGAGTTTATTCTTTACAGTTTGGAGGCTTTAAGTCCGAGTTCAAAGTGCCAGGCTTTAGGGGCTGGGTGAAAGGCCCTCAGTCTTGGGCTTTAGCTCTGCCTCCACTGAAGCTAGAGGCTTTTCTTCACTCAGACAGCTGCTGGCTGCTGAGGCTGCCAAGCCCAAGGTTGACAAGTAAAAAGGCACAGTCCCGATATTACCAAATCACAAGGCAGGCTATTAATTCAAGTCCATTTTAAGTCCCAAGGTTGGCAGAGCATGGTAGGTTGATGAACAATGACATGGCTACATGCAGGGTTCAAGTGTGTCATAAGCTAGAGACCATTCCCAAAGCTGCTTCTTATGTATGGGAAGCAGACCACATCCTAAAGCAGCTACTCAGCTGCTGCAATACATTCTACCATGGAGTTAATTACCATTCTTAGCCTGGGGAATAACTACACCCAGCTGCCCAGCCACTCAACCAGGCCTAGCCAAATTGACACACAAACTTAACTACCACAGGGACTATGCCACCTATCTGTGGATATTATCCCACATCATCATTATTGTCTCAAGACAATATTGGAATTAGAAGGCAGGTAGATATCCAAGCAGGAACAATTCAAAGGCTGATACACTTTATGTTTCTTTCTTAGGCAGTCTGTTTTCCCCATACCCTCTACAAACCTAGGTTTCTAGATCCTGTAATCTCTTAAGTGGTTCCATGTTATCTCTAAGCCTCCCCCAAAATTCTTCCATTCACTCTAGTTGAGAGTTAGCTCTGACTTCTGATATTTCCAAAAATATCTTTCCATGCCAACATTCTAAGAATAAAAGGGGTTAAACAAATCGTATGGCTCTCCCAAAATAATAACTTTATATCAGTATAGTGGGCAGTGCTATAGAGTATATAGCCTTACAAAGCAATATTTAAGAGTTCCAGTTATGGAACAACTGGCTTCAAATCCCAGATATACTTCTTGCTCATTGTATGATTTTGAGCAATTTGCTTAACATCTCTGTGTTGCCCCATACCTCAGTGAGGACTTTCTGAGTTAATTACACATGAATTGACAAGACTAGTGCCTGGCATGTAATGAGTGTACCACAATAAAAAAGAAATTCTAATTGGCCAATCTATTTCAGTAGAGATACAACCTTGGAAACCCAAGGAAGGGTCGCTAGGAGTCAAATTGGCTAGACGACGGTGTTTGTAATTTTTTTAGTGACATAGTGATTAACTCTCAGCTGCTAACTGAAAGGTTGGTGGTTCAAACTCAGCAGCCACTCCAAGGGAAAAAGATGTGGCAATCCACTTACATTAAGATTACAGCCTAGGAAACCCTATGGTAAAGTTCTATTCTGTCCTGCAGGGTTGCTATAAGTTAGAATGGACTTAAAGGTGTATCATTATAAGCACATGGACTTTCTGTATCGTACTACAATTCAGGTGCCTCAGGATCACAAGGAAATGGTAGAATATCTTCTACTGGAAACATGAAATACAATGGGAAATTGCTTCATCTCCTCCACATCATGCTAGTCTCAGTTCTCCTAAGTGTGAGAGACAAGCTCTCAAATAGTGAGTTAAACAGAATACCTGCTTACCTGCTTTCATTAGGAATTGCAGGATTGAGCCTTTCCTTAAAGGAAGAGAAGGGACTTTTTGGCTTTATGGGCAGTATCTATGGGATATATCCAATGATCTGAGTCCATGTCAACCACCTCAAAGATGTCTGGCCTTCTTTATACCAAGCTCATTTGGGGGTCATTTTGCAATGGCCCTAAACCAATAAATTATGTCAAAGGCAGCAATTAGCTGTACCTACCTTTCTCAGCTTACAGAGCTTTAGCAACCAAAGTCAGGAAATACCTTGGGGATTGGGGATGAGCATGTCTCAGGCATCACAGATGCAAGTTCCTCACCTTTCAGTACATTCAATTCTCAGGAGGCCAATTCCACAGTGAAATTTGGAAGCTTAGTCATGTATTAAGGGGTGCAGGAGTTTTCTCTCATTCTATTTTGTCCCTTTCAGCATGTTTCCCCTCATGGCTACAATGGTCAGAAGAAGAACCAACAATGTCTAGCAAATAATGTTTTTAATGTGCTAACTTTAATTGAATTCGAAAACCATTACCAAAAGCCCCAATCTGCCATTAGATGTCTGTGTCACTTGGACTAGAATTAGACCACAACATTGGCAACAGAATTAAATCATCATGTTTGGTTTAACTATTGCTACTGAGAGGGAGCTCTGGTAGCGTAGTGCCTAAGGTACTTGACTACTAACCAGAAGGCTGGCAGTTCAAACACACAAGCCACTCCTCAGAAGGAAGGCTGGGCAATCTACTTTCATAGTGATACTGCCTCGGAAACCCAAGGAGTTGTGATGAGTCGGGTCTGACTTGATGACACATAACAACAACTGGGACTGGGAGATATCACCACCCTGAGCATACTGGAGGATGCACACTTGAACCAATTCAGGTTTTACCTGTAAGAAAGATAGGGTGTATGTTAAAGGTTGTTAAGTATGTTACTCTTGAGATAATGGTCCCTTTCAGGGCCATTCTGAGACAGAGTTACTACTTAGGACACACATAATTATAAAAGATCACTATAGGGGATACAAGGACCTGCGGTGGTGCTGTGGATAAGGAATTTGGCTACTACTGAAGGTCACTGTTTCAAACCTACCAGTCGCTTTGTGGAAAGAAGATGGGGCAATATATTTCCATAAAGATTTATAGTCTTGATTCTGGATTTGACTGTATTTGTTCGGGTGGCAGTGAGTTTGGTTTGATAGAGGATATAAATGATTCCTTTAATATTATTACTAATTTTATTGGCATCATTAACAGATATGTTTTAGTACTTCAACACAGTTAAGGAGTAAACAAAAACCTGTGTAGGAAATGGTACATTTAAGGTTCAGTCTAAAATTCAAACAGTCTTGATCAGATATCTGTAATTTTGATTAATTGCTGAGTAGTCTGAAAATAAGAGGAAGATCCCCCAGCCTCTAAATAGATTCTGTGATGTTCTCTTCCATGAAATCTCATCATTAGCCCGAAATTATCACATTATCCATGCATTTTCCATACAAAGAATTTCTATCTTGATTAACTTTAAGATATATAAATACCTTTGGGGAAACTGACCTTTGGGGTATGAATGTCTTGCTAGACATTGATTTATTATGTGAAGGCCAAAGGTTGTGGGGACAAGCACAGAGAGCAGAGGAGCAAATGTTGAAATCATACAATAAAGAAAAGAAAAGGTATGGGGGTAAAGCTTAATTTATCTCAGCAATGCTACCTTCCTTTCTTTCTATGTATCTATCTATCTATTCATCTATCCATCTACCTACCTACCTATCTATCTCAGCAAATCTAGAACTAGATTCCTAAAACTCTGTCCAGAATATGTAAAGTTTAATTTCATTGTGTGTATATTCAGTAAAGTTTATTCTACATGGCAATAGCTAAATTATAATAATGCAAGATAGTATACTCAATAAATAAAAGTTAACATATGCTAAGTACAGTGCTATTTGTGAGATACATATGCACACAGGCACACATATATTTGTACACATGCACACATGTAAAATTTAATATCTACTTCAAGACAGAGATTTTAATGTCAATTTCCAGGCACAGAGATGTTAAGTATATAGTACGAATGCTCTTCGGTATGGTTACAGAGAATCAAGACTGCAATTAAACTTGAGAGACTCTCAAGACATTTGTTTGAATACTCTGACAAACAGTTAGATGAAACGAACTGTAACACAAGCCTAGCTATCTCTTAAGGCATTTCACTTTCTTGGAAAACTAATTTCAAAGCCACTTTAAAGATATTTGGCATATATGTCCTATGTGTCACCTGTTTCAATATTTGGCCAACTTTGGAGTGATCTTGGGCAAGACATTTAAGCAATTTGTTCCTTACAAAATAAGACTATTCATAATTGCTTCTCCTATCATATCAGTTTTGTGAAAGGTGAAATAATAGGAATTTAGAATAGGAAAAGTGTACCCCTTGGAGCCAAATAGTTCTGAGTCCAATAGTTCAATGTTGAAAGCTCTCTGCACTGAGATGACCTGTGATCTTGCTTGTTTGTTCCCTAGTTTTGGTTTGCTTTCATTTGGGAAAGCAATACCAACCTTTGGTTGCTAGTGTCCCAGTGATCCTCCTCTCCTGATAGTCATGCATTTATGTAGAAACTTCCCACATTTAATCGGGCTGAATGGTGTGACCAAGATATTGCAAAGTCACTGTGGGTGATTCCAGAGGTTAGGTCATGAAATACATGATAGCTTCTCTGTGGCTCTTGAATCATTTGCTTTGAAGGGAGCCAGCCTTTATGTCATGATGACATTCATGCAGCCATACAGGAAGGCTCCTGCAGAGAAGAACTGAGGTATCCTACCAGCCAGCCACACCAAATTGCCAGCCATGTGAGTGAGCCACTTAAAGTAAAACCTCCAGCCCCAGTTAAGCCAGTATTGTACAAGGAATTGGGTCATCTGATCCCAGGCAAGCCTTCTAGATGCATGCAGTCTTGGCTAACATATAGACTGCAACTTCATGAGAAACCATGTGCCAGAACTGCCCACTTAAGCTATTCTAAATTCCTGAGTCACAGAAACACAGAAACTAAGAGAGAGAGAGTTAATTGCTTTAAACCACTATGTTTGGGGTTAACTTCTTAAGAAGAAACGAGGTAACTGACAATTAAATCACAGAAAATTCACAAACTTTTTTTTGTGTGTGAGAATTAAAGATAATTTCTGTACACACATCAAGCACAGTACATGACACACAGTAAAAGGTGAATAAATAGGTATATTATGGAGCTAATATTATGGTGGCTGTGATGATGGTCACAAGTATAGCAGGGATCATGGAGCTGGCACAGGATCAGGCAGTGTTTCATTCTGCTGTGCATGGAGTCACTATGAGTCAGAAACAAACAACAACAACAACAATGGAGCTAAACCTTCTTTATAAACTCTCTAAGATACAACATTCATTTTAATGTATTTAACACAAACTATAATTGGTTGAATGCCTACCCAGAAACTATATTTTGATTTTCCTTCAACAGTACCTGATATTTCACTATGGGCCCCCAGGGTCATCAGAGGCAGTGAACCTCAGGTTCATGTCCAGATGCACATCTCTGGAGACAGGAGCAAATATGTGACCTAAGGCAGTCAAATTTTTCTTGGAAAAGTGAAATGCTATGTTCTTTCTCTATAACTGGGCATTAATGCAGAAATGCACATCATAGACTATAGCTAATAAAATTATCCAATCATAAGGACAGCCAGCCATTTGGTGACATAGCCTCTCTGGATGGCAGAAAAAAGCAGAAGAAATGTTGGGTTTTTGGTGACTAAATCAACTAGCTATGAAGCCCACCTTACCTCTATCCTTTCCAACTATGTAAGTGAAGACATTCTATTTATTGCCCAATATAGTCCTAATTTTCTCAAATAATACATTAAAAAGCAGTACATTGGAATGATTTATGCAACTTGTGTCTTTTTTAACCTCTACTTTGATATATTATCTACAAGAATGAAAACACATCCATTATAAGGATAACAATTCTCATTTCTTGGAATTTCAGTCCCATTGGACTGTGAATTATGGGTCTTACACATTGGTTCTGAAGCCAAGTGGAATCAAAGTTCAGCCTGCATCCCCAGTTGAAGGCAGATAAGTAAATATGATAACTCAGTTCCTTAAGAACTGAATAGAACGAAAGCTCAACTATCACCCCCACCCTGGTTAAGACAGATAGGCGGACAAGACACCTCATGAATCAAAGCTCAGTCCACATCTTGTTACCTTGGTTGGAGGCAGATAAGTAAACATGATAAGTCAGTTCCTTAAGAACTGAATGGAATGAAAGGTCAATTCACACATCCTCCTCATGTCCCCCTAGAAAGAGGTGATAAGCATGTTCATGTGTTTCAGGAGATAACTTGAAAATTAACTTTGGCCTGCAGATATGCGCAGAGAGACAAATGGGAAGAAAGTTGCTGGGAACTGATATTTTCCCCTCCGCCCAAGCCCCAATCAGCTGAGGAAAGGAAACCAATGCGATCCATCTGGTGCACAAGGACACTGCATTAAAAACTGACTGTCCCTTTAAACTGAGATGAAGGAAACTTCGGCCAATCCTCAATAAATTCATGGCCAAATTCCTGAAGTTTTGATGACTATGTATAAACACTCAATCCTGAAGCTTACAAAACTGTATCCTGACCTCCATCAGAGTCAGATTGGGTAGTGGCCCCTGTCTCCTTGCACTGCCACTTAGCATAAATAAGTTTCTCTCTTCTTAATCACTCAGTGTGAAACTGTTTTGGTCTGATTGTGCACTGGGTAGGGACCCATGTTTGGTCCGACTTCAGTTCCATTTAGAAGAATCCTTATATCTAGCGCTGTTGTATCCCACTTCCTTGTCTTCATTTCATCATTATACTTTGCTAAGTCTCCATCACTGTATCTCCTGCATTTAATGTTAAAAGAAAAGCTATTGCAACTCAGAAGTGAAAGCAGAAGTTGCTTTAATACTTGAAAGGCTGCAGAATTTGCAACCACCCCCTTCTTTTTCTCCCATTTATTTCACTTAAAATCAAATTCTGGATTTGTCCTTATCAGTATTAAATGCAACCACAAAGCTGGATCCAAGAGAACTGTCAAGGAACTGTGCTGGGTTGCAGAGAGTCAGAAATCATTGACTCCTTTTGTGTGATTTTGTGGGAAGCCTGATCTTGCAGACACTTGAACTCATTAACTTCAGAACTGGCATCCTACACAGGAGTGAACCATCCTCTATTCTCTACACAGACATCTTGATCTCAGAAGTCAGCTCACCACCCTCCTGATGACAGCTTAGTCCCTGGAAAAGAATATGGGTCTCTGTATCAAACTCGAGCTCCACTGCAAATTAGTGTAGATCAGGTGAATCTGGGTTCATGTGCAGTTTCCTTGTTACATAGCTATACAGCTTGGGGCTAGTTTCTTAATCTTTCTAAGCCACTGTTTTCTGTTTTCTCATCTCCAAAAGAGGGGACAATAATACCTATTTCCAGTGTTTTGCAGGAATTAAAATAATACTCATGCAGTTTAATTTCACATTTTACAAGTAGTAAATGGGGGTTACTTTCCCTCCTTTTCTTTTAATAGTTCCTCAAGGATAAGTTTTGTTCAAAAGTATTATATTTGTTATTTGTCTGGATTCCAAATGTAAAATGAGTTTATTGGAAAAACACTGCCAATACAGACATGGTTCAAGAAGAAATTTAAAATGCACTCACTTTATGTCCCCTCTCACTCTTTCATGCCTGCATTCCACACCCAAGATAACTTTGCCAACAGTTCTGTGTGTATCCTTCCAGACTTTGAAAAAAAAAAAAATTCATATAATGTAATAAGGTGATCATGAGGCTGGCACAGGACCAGGCAGTGTTTCATTCTGTTGTACATAAGGGTCGTGATGAATCAGAGAGGACTCCATGACATATAACAACAACAAAATAATGCATTCTGTTGCTTTTGTGTTAGCACAAAAAAAGGGCATGGGGGCAGCATCCTCTGCTCTCCTCTAATTTCACGAGAGAGAGAAAATCACCAACAGCAGCCCAGAACAATTCCTATGAGGCAGACATGCAGCCACTCTCCAATTTTTTTTTTTTTTTTTTACCAATTCTGACACTAACTGTCCTTCTCAAGGCACTGTCTACAACTCTGCTGGGCTCAGTAATTCTTTGCAACAGTCACAGAGAACTCACAAACAATACTCCCCATTATGGGATTTATAAGGTAAGTAACATGATACAATGATTTGATCAGGACCCTCTCGCCTCTGCCATGTCCATAGGTACACCTGTGTTTGGCCCTCAGCATCTTGGTCTCACCTCTGCCCTGCTCGGGCAAATGCTACAAAGCTCTTTTAGCTCTGCTGACAGGTACACCCTACTCCACCATCAAACCTCCTGACTGACAGCACTCAGCTTTCTTGCTCCATGGCCCAACAAGCCCACTGTTCTGTCTCATGCTGGTTTCTCAGTTCTGCTGCCTCTGCTACCGTTTTCCTTCCTCCATCTCTCTGCCATCTTCTCAGCACAGGGATGTCAGATCCAACAACACACTCCACTCCTACTTCTCTCTCTTGATGGCAGTGAGAGTCCCCCTTTCTGCCTCTTGGAGGGCTCATTTTAATGCTAGCAAGATGACAAAACTGACCAATCACAATTGACCAACATTAGAGTTCCACACACCTTTTTTTCATGGTACCACCCCTACAAGGATGTCATGTACTTTATTTACACTATTAACAAGCTATCTAGTCCCCTTGGTAGGCTACAAAGGACCTCACATTTATACTGTTTCACAGAGTTATCTGGTGGAGGCCACAAAGACCATGGTTAGAAGAGCCATACCAAGTAATTCACCATACCACAATTACTATTATCATTATTCAGCAAATAATATTAAAGAATCATCAGTTGTCAGGCACAAAGCATGTTGGGGAATATAAGATTAAGCAACACAACACGTAGTGGGCCATTTTATTCTCATAGGTAAAGCACAAAGAACAGGAAATTACTTTGCTAACTTTTAAATGGCTGGAACTCTCTAAAATTTTATATTGATATTATCTTGCTGGAAGACAACTTGGATATTCCCCTATCAAAAGCTGTGAACAAACCATTAGTATTTTGATATGGCAAGTTTGCTTCTAGGAGTTTACCTTAAAAAAATTAATTAAATATATATGCAAAGACTTAGCTATATAGATATATTACTAAGCACTGTCCAAAGAATCAGGAAAAAAAAAAATGACAACAAAGCTGTGTGTCTAATAATGGGCGTTGCTTGAATATAGACAAAGGCATGTTCAGCAGAATAAAATGCACTTAAAGAAATATTGTGAAAGTGATATTTGAAACTCAGAGAAAGCCTAAATATATATTTTTGGAATATTCAATCTGCAAAATACTATTATATAGTGTCTCTTGAATATTTATCAGTGAAAGATGTTCACCAATAAACCATATTTGCTAATTTTTATAATAAAAATTATATAGCAATACACTAACAGTGTAACAGTGACAGATCTGCTGGAACAATTTTATTCTCTTGGTTTACTTATAATGTCTATTTATTTCTAGAAAGGGAAAGTTTGTTTTATGTAAAATCCTTTTACCCCTCTCAGACTCGTCAAATGGGAAGGACTCCTTGTGACCGAAATTTAAAATATTCAATTATTTTGGACTGAAATAGCATTTTTTTTTTCAGTATTTTCTCCCCAGTTTTTCCATTTCTCATAAGAGATTGGGGTCAGGGATTTTAAAAAATAATCAGAGTTGCCATTTGTAGCACCCAGTCCCTCCCCTCTGTGGTCTGCTGCTCTGCTCTCAGATCCTTCTACTCTGTTAACTACTATATCTCTGGGTCCCCTATGCTGTTCATCACGTTCCAGGTGATCTCCTTTTGAACAATACACTTCTGCTATCTTTCTCACATTGGCTTTATCTAACGAGTTTTTTCAGAGATTGTTATGGATTTTATTATGACCACTACAAACACACATAGGAACTCTTAACCCAGTACCTGTAAATGTGATTCTATTTGGAAAATAGTCTCTTTGAAGATACATCAATTGGTTAACATGAGAAGAGCCATACCAAGTTATAGACATAGGTACTAATCCTGCATGCCTGCTGACCTTATAAAAGTTAGGGGGACAGAGGAAGAGGCTATGTGTTGCTGCAGCTGCAAGCCAAAGAACATCTGGAATTACCAGAAGTTAGGAAGAGGCGTGGAACAAATTCTTAGACCCTCAGAGGAATCAACACAGACAACAATCTGATTTGGACTTCTAATTTCCAAAACTGTAAGAAATTAAATTTATGTTCTTATAAGCCACCCAATTTGTGGTATTTTTACAGCCACGTCTAAGACAGAGGGGTTCCCTACTATGTAGGAGTATGTGGTTATGTGTTTGTGTTTATATTTTATTTCACTAATACTTCCTTTCCATAGAATAAAAATCCAGAAAGAAGCTGATGAGATTGCAGTTAGATTTGGGATCATCATACCCAATCTCTCACTTCAGCTCATAGACAGTGGATATCTAGTTGTTGTTGCTGTTGTTATGTGCCGTCGAGTTGGACCTGACTCATAGCGACCCCTCCTTTGGTTTCTGAGGCAGTATCATTACAGAAGTAGATTGCCCAACCTTCCTTCCAAGGAGTGGCGGGTGGGTTTGAACCGCCAGCCTTCTGGTTAGCAGTCAAGTGCCTTAGGCACTATGCATTCTACCCAATCTACCCAAATTCACTCATAGTAATTTTCTCTCAGGGTCACCACTATTTTTCCAGTCAGGTGTCTTTGAGGTGTGAACACAACTGAACCCAATTTTAGGCCAAATTTGTATATGCACCTCTAGATTTCTGGAGCCATACAGCAAGTCAGAAGATGTGTCTGGCACGTGTTTCGGACTTATGGCAATCTTAAAGCTGACTGGATGCAGCACATACAGGACTTCTATGAAATCCTAATGCCACATAATATTAAGTAACTGCATCTCTGAACCAAGCGAATTATTGTTTCTAAGCCAGGGGGAAATTAAAAAAAAAAAAAAAAAACTTTTTTTTTTTTTTTTCCCTAAACGGATAGTATTCCCAGGACATCTGTGTGCCAAAAAAAAGGTATAAAATGCTATAATGGAAACCGTACTGAATTAAAAAAAATAAAATTCTAGATGTAAATCAGCCACAGAGTAACCTTTGGCAAGTCAATTCAGGTCCATGAGCCTTAATTTCCTTATCTGTTAAATGAGCCACTTGTGTAATTAGACTTTAAGAGGTCTTGAAGAGTGAAAGAGACTCTTCTTCCCAGAATAAGACAATCAGGTTTTACTGGCACAGTTCATATGTAAACACAAACAGATTTAAATGCACCTACACACCATCCAAAGAGCCCTGGTGTGATGATCAAGTACTCAGCTGCCAGTCAAAATGTTGGTGGTTCAAACCCACCCAACTGCTCCCTAGGAGAAGATCTAGAGATCTGATCCCATTAAGATTATTACCTAGAACACTCTATGGGGCAATTCTACTCTGTCCCATGGGGTCACTACGAGTCAAAAATCAACTTAAAGGTAACTTAACGAGCAACAACACACATTATCCTCAGCACTGTCAGCGAAGTTTTTATTTGGAACTGTCATTTTCAAAGACTTATAGTTGAAAAGTAAGGACTTTTTTCTATAGTACCAATCTGTCTTTTGTATTTGTTCCTTTATTTCCAGGCATCAAACGAGAAGACAAACAAAATCTAATTTCTGTAGTCATTTTTGGCTAATATTCTAAAGAAAATCTTTTACATGTCTATAGCTTTAAAGAGTGGGATGTTTTTAAATAAGAGGTATTTTATATGAAACCTTCCTCAAACTTTAGACTCACAGCTGACCATAATTTTGATGTAGGAAATAATAATCTACATTTGAAAGACACAGAAGGAAAAAAGGGTTCCATGAGGGAACAAATCTTGTGAAAACTAGTTCAACAGCTCAGAGTTAAAATGTCAAGGTCTTTGCAGATGGTGAATGACTCTCCATTCTGTGACAACTGCTTTCAGTAGTACGGTGACTTCCATTTCTGTTTCTTTAGACATCTATAGTGAATCATGCTGGCCCTTTTTGTCAGCTTTACACATGCATTTGCCAAAATTAGTTGTCCAGTTAATTTTTCTTGTACAAAAATTGCTTGTCTCCCCCATATCAGTTCAACCTCTATCTCTCCTTAGTAATATTTTTAGTTTCTTACTGCTTCATAACGAAGGGGAAAAATAAAAATAAAAATAAAAACCTTAGTCACTTAAAACAACAATCATTTATTATATTATCTCACAGTTTCTGCAGGTCAGACTTCCAGCCTGCCTAAACTTGGTTTTCTTCACAGGGTCTCACACTCAAGGTCAGCTGGCTGGGCTCATACATAAGGCTCTAGGGAAGAATGTACTGCACACTCATTCAGGTGTTTGGTAGAATTCAATTGCTTGCAGTTATAGGGCTGGAATCCTCAGTTCCTGTTTGGTGAGCCACTCATCTCCCACAGACTGCTCATAGTTCCTTGTTATGTTGTTGTTGTTATGTGCCATCGAGTCGGCCCCGACTCCTAGCAACCCCTCCTTGGGTTTCTGAGGCGGTATCACTACAGAAGTAGGATTGCCCAACCTTCCTTCTGAGGAGTGGCTGGTGGGTTTGAACCTCCAGCCTTCTGGTTAGCAGTCAAGTGCCTTAGGCACTATGCTACCAGAGTTCCTAGTTAAAGGCTTTCTCAAAGCCTCCCTCACAGCAGGATTGTTCACATCAAATCTACTTTGCACTTTAAATCTTTCTCACTTTCTCTTCTGCTAAGAGAGAAGATTCTTTGCTTTAAAAGGGCTTACATAATTAGATTGGGAGCTCTGGTGGCATAGTGCCTAAGGCATTTGACTGCTAACCAGAATACTGGTGGTTCAAACCCACCAGCCACTTCTTGGAAGGAAGACTGGGCAATCTACTTCTGTAGAGATATGACCTTGGAAATCCAAGCAGGAGTTGCTATGAGTTGGAACCGACTCGGCGGCGGTGAGTTTGTTTTGGTTTCTTCCAGGACAGATTTGTTCATTATTCTGGCAGTCCATTGTATTTTCAGCATTCTTTGCCAATATAACAATTCAAAAGCATCAATTCTTCTTCAGTCTTCCTTACTCATTGCCCAGCTCTCACACATATATAAGGCTATTTATACATGAGGACAATTAGGCATAGAAAGGATAAGTAATTTGCTGGAGATTATCTACCAGTAAATGATGAAGCCTGATATTGTACTCAAGCACTCAAGTACCCGTATTCCAACTTCTATATTGAAAAGTTTCTATGGGTCATAGGCATGCAACACTTCTTTTAAATCCATGTCCAAATAGAAGGTAAAGCTATCACACAGTACTCTATTATGATTTTGGCACCTGTAATTACCAGAAAAATCTATTTCCCTTATTTTGAATTTATCTAGATGTACTCTCTATCACAATACAAATAAAATTTACCTTTTCTCTTACCTTGATGGCTCTTCAAGCTTTAAGTCATCTATCAAGGTTCTCTTCAACCTTCTCTCCAAGCTAAATATCTCTAGCTGCTTCAAACATTTCTCTTTAGTACAAGCTCCTAAACCTTTTGTTAACTGAAGGGTGGACTGTTAATTCATAAAATATAATACACATCTGTCTTCAAACATGTTCTATATAATGTATCTTAACCTGCTAATGTTTAAAATCACTATGAAGAACACATGAAGATCAGCCAGTATAGGTCAGTTTAGGCTACAGTATAGCTCTTCCACACAATCTCAGTCACTCAGTATAATAAAAAGTATTTCGTTCTCCTGTCTATGTCCTTATGAGTTGAAGGGGGCTCTGATTATTGTAGTGACTCAGAAAGGTTATGGAGGTTCCATCTAAACACTTGCTTCTGCAATTAATGGGACAGGAAGAAGAGAGTGCAGTTGGATATTGTACTGGTAATTAAACTTCTTCCTCGGAAATGACACATATACACACATGCACACACATCCTGCAGGTGTGTGCTCACACAGTTTTTTGCTCAGTTTTATTGGCCAAAGAAAATCACATGATATTGCTTAATTCCAAAGAAGGTTTGGGAAGTAAAATCCTACCAAGGGCCTGAAACAAAGAAGAAGAGGAACAGAATAACAATTATAAAGGAAACATAAACATTAGTCTGGATAACTCAGGTTCTAATTCAATAAAAATGTGCCCCTAATTATCACCAGAGTATGTACAGTGCTCTTCTATTTTTTTAAAAATAATCTGAATCATCTCATTGTATTTCCTCTGAACCATTACCTATAATCTGAACACCACTTATCCAAGCACACAGCCAAAGCCACTAGCAGTCAGGTCACCATACTCCTCTTAATCAACCACCTGAGAAGCTTCAAATCACAATCCCTTTCAGACTGCTCTTCTCGAACTCTCACCTAAAGGACATTATAGGAAGCATCTGAAACCAAGATCAAATAAATCCCTACAAGGGATACTATACAAAGGAGACAGTAAAGTTATGAGAAAAGGGAAATGAGACTAAAATTTTTCATATGCTGCCATCCTAAACATGTCATTGTGCACTGTGATTAACACTAATTGAAGAGAAAAGTAAACTTATTTTTCTGGGAACACCAGTTCATCTCTTCCAAATCTGAAATGTATTACAAAATCCACTTAAGGGAAAATAGGATGTGCTGTGCTTTACCCATCCATTCTATCTGTAGTTGGCCAGCATTTTATGTAACTGAAATTGAAAGGAATCAATGAGCATCGCTCAGAACACTGCTCACATTAACATGAATGAAGCACCCCTGATGTCTGGGAGGATTCCTCACCATAGAACTTGGGGAATTACTCAAAAGTAAAGGTGAGGAAAGAAGTGAGGCTCTGTGAGCAAGGGAAGAAGATAACATTTTGGGCAACTGGCTTTCTATTCTTAAGCAAAATTTTAAAGTAAGCAGTCAATTTTTTTAAGTCATATTTTAAGTCATATTTAAGAATTAAAGGGATTCATTATTTTAATTAAATCTCTGAACCAGTCACAATGGGAAAAGCAAATTAAATAGAGGCTTCATTTCCAAAGATACAAAAATACTTCAGGGATACCTAGGGCCATGAAAATAATTTCTTAAACTGTGGTCAGTGGACCACCTTTACCAGAATTCCCTTTAAAATAGAGATCCCACAGCTCCACCTTTAAATTGCTAGGTCTCCAGAGAAGATTGTCTTCATGTTAACATCGGAAATACAAATTTTGGAGGAAGGTAAGTTGAAATCACAGAAAAACAATGTTTAGAGACATGGGCAACATAAAAAGAATAATACTTCTGAGAGTATCTGTAAGGATTAAATAGCATGCAATCTGTAAAGTACTTCCAACAGCACTATACTGACTCAATAAATGTTAGTGCCTTTTAAAATGATCTCCAGATAATAACGACTGGTGTTCTGTTGCAAGACCTGGAGTTGTCATAAAGGCAAATGTCGATGGGGTGAAGAGTCTTGGTGAGTAGATGTTTTATCAAAGTAGCCAGGGATGTGGGAAAATAAAATGAAGTTTGAAGAATTCATTCAGGAGGCAGTAAGTGTATTATGTTTCCCAATCCATGTTTTCTTGATACTTTCCTTCCAAGATCTATTATAAAAAGAGGCCTCAGACATATCTGGGTTTCCTGTAGTAGATGAATTACTGTTGTTCTAATTAGATATCCCCACGCTGGTTTTCACTTATGGTGACCCTGTCTATCTACAACACAATGTATGTTGCTTGATCATTGCCGTGTAGTAAATTACTTTGTGTGGCTTTTCTACGCATAAGTCTTTGTAAACTCCAAGATGGGATTTGCTATGAGCAACTGAGGAGCTCCTGATTGCTGAAGGTGTCCACCTGGAGTATTTCTGTTGGGAGTGGCACAAAACAATGTTCTGGGAGGTGCTCACTCTCTCTCAGGTGCTTAGAGTCTGATACTATAATTGGCTAGTTTGACCACCCTGCCGGGCTCAAAAGGAGGCCTCCTGGAGGCAGAACTCTCTCTGACTGCTGGTGGAGGAAGACATGCTGCTGAAAGAGACATGCGCTCCTGAACAAGACACGTGCTGCTGGGAAAGAGACACAAGAGACATGCATTTCTGAGTGAGACACCGAGGGACCAGCACTGCAGGGAAAGAGACTGTGAGAGACTGTTGGCTGAGGGACGGTGGGCTGGGAGAGAGACTGAGCATTTTTTCTGAACTCAAATTGTAGCTTGGTGCTTCCCTAATAAACCTCATAATCTGTGAGCTCTGTGTGGCCACTGCAGAGAATTATCGGACCCAGGAGAGAGGTGGTGGTGCTTTGGGAGGAACGGTTGGTGAAAGGGCTGGAGGGAGGCAGCATGTCTGGCCTGGCAGGAATAGGCCTTGGGTTACTGCTGGTAATCCTGTCTTCCTCTTGTAAGATTAGAGGAGGTCAGAACATGTGGCCTCCTTGCCTCTTTTGCAATCACACTTGTGATAGTTGGAGCTGTGTGTCAACTTGGCTGGACCCCAGTTCTCTGTGGTTGTTCCCATGATGGGATCAGATGACTGTGTTCTGAGTGGTCAGTCTGCCCAAGGAGAGTTTCCCTAGGGGTGTGGACTGCTTCCAAGATATCAAGGGACATCCTGGGAAGAGACACATTCTTTGAGGGATTGGAACCCTGGTGTGCGGACTACAAACTTCTGTGAGTGAGCAGCCCACCGCTTGGCCTGGAGATCTTGGATTCGTCTTTCGTTGGAGTCAACAACCAGTGTACTGCCTGCCAGCCTTGAATTTCTCGGTCCCCTGCGCTTACAGAAGCTAAGGCTGCCACCAGCCCATTTCCTCTAGAGACTTGGACTTGCCAGCTTCTATACATTTGTGAGCCATTTTCCTAAGATAAATTTTTCTCTCTCTCTCTCTATAAATATATATATATATGTGTGTGTGTGTGTGTGTGTGTGTGTGTGTGTGTGCATATACTTTGCTGGTATACTTTGCTTTGTGTTTTTCTAGAGAACCCAATCTAACACAATACTCCCATCTTCACAGTGGTCCTATGATGGGGCCCACTGTTGCAAAAAAAAAAAGAAAATGTGTCAGTCAATCTCACTGAAGGTCTTCCTCTTTTTCACTGCCTCTACTTTTCCAAGCATTATGTCCTTCTCCAGAAAGTGGTTTCCCTGGTAACATGTGATACCACCTAGGAAACCCAAGGATGGTGAGATCTCTTCGCACTTACTTTGGACATGTTACCAAGGAGGCGTCACTGTGAGCCCTTGACGTCATTCCATAACCTATCTGGTCTTCAGTGATTACTGTTCAATGTGTCAAATCTATTTTTAAGATTTTGACAAAATTCAGGTGGGATATATTCAAGATCTTACTTTGGTCCTCATGTATTTCATTTTCTTCAGCTTCAACTTGAACTTGCAAAGCAACAATTGATTCTTGGTCCAAAGTCAGCCCCTGGCCCTGTTCTGATTAATGAAATTGAGTTTCTCCATTGTCTCTTTCCACAGATGTAGTCAATTTAATTTATCTGGAAAGGTCCACATGTATAATCACCATTGTAGTTGAAAAAAGTTATTTCCAATGTATAGGGCATGAATGGGTCTTAACAATATTCTATCATGTGATCTGCACTGTAATTTCTATCATGAAGGTCATATTTTCCAACTTCTGATCCTTCCTCATTTCTACCTTTTGCATTCCAATCAAAAGTAACTATCAATGAATGTTGACTGCATGTTTTGTTAATTTCAGGCTTTGGATCTTGGTAAAAATCTTAAATTTCTCCATCTTTGCCATTAGTTGTTGGTATGTAAATTTCAATAACAGTAATATTGTCTGGTCTTTCTTGTAAGCATATGGATATTTTCCAATCACTGACAATATTTTACTTCAGGATAGATCTTGAAATGTTCTTTTAACAATGAATGAGACACCACTGTTCTTCAATTTGCCATACTCTGAATAGTAGACTATATTATTTTCCTATTCTGAATGGCCAAAAACAATTCATTTCAGGTCACTAATGTCTAGTATATTGATCTTCAAGCATTCTGCTGAATTTTTTACAATGTCCAATATTCCTAGATTCATACTTTATATATTCTGCATTCTGATTACTAAAGGATGTTTCCAGCTGTTACTTTATGAGTCATGACACACCAGCAAATGAAGGTCCCGAAAGCTTAGTCTATTCCCATTATTAAGGTTGACTCTACATTGAGGAGGCATCTCTTCCCCAGTCATATTTTGAATGTTTTCCAGCCTGATGGGCTCATGTTCTGGCACTGTATCAGACAGTATTATACTACAATTCATACAGTTTCAACTGGCCAGTTTTTTCAGAAGTAGATCATTAGGTCCTTCTTCCCAGTCTGTCTTAGTCTGGTAGCTTTGCTAAAACCTGTCTACCATGGGTGACACTGCTGGCATTTGAAATGCCAGTGGCATAGCTTCCAGCTATATATATATATATATATATATATATATTACAATATACTATAACGCAACATACTACCACTGAGCCGGATCTGACTCATAGCGACCCTTCCTTGGGTTTCATAGGTGGTAACACTGTGGAAGTAGATCGCCCAACCTTCCTTCCAGGGAGTGGCTTGTGGGTTTGAACTGCCAGATTTCTGGTTAGCAGTCAAATGCCTTAGGCACTATACCACCAGAGCTCCCCAATATACTATGTTGTTGTTGTTGTTGTAATGTGCTGTCGAGTCAGACCGACTCATAGTGACCCCTCCTTGGGTTTCCAAGGCAGTATCACTACAGTAGTAGATTGCCCCATCTTCCTTTCGAGGAGTGGCTGGTGGGTTTGAACCATTAGCCTTCTGGTTAGCAGTCAAGTGCCTTAGAAACTATGCTACCAGAGCTCCCCCAATATTATAGTCATTACATTTTCCAATGTTGAAATATAAGGCACATCTGGTAGTGCAGTTCCTAAGGCATTTGACTGCTAACTAGAAGGCTAGCAGTTCAAACCCACCAGCCACTCCCTGGAAGGAAGGTTGGGCAATCTAATGCCATAGTGATACCGCCTCAGAAACCCAAGGAGGGGTCTCTGTAAGTCAGGTCTGACTCGATGACACATAACAACAATAACAATTTCTTTAAAGTAACCAGATCTCTCCCTCTCTCTCTCTCTCTCTCTCTCTGTGTGTGTGTGTGTGTGTTTGGTGTGTGTGTGTGTGCGTGAGTGTAGTGAGGATGATGGATATGGTGGAGGAACCAAGAGCAATATGACATCAAAGGAAGGAAAGGGAAATGAACTTCAGATTGAACTCCAAGGATTAACCTTGATATTTCCACAGGGAAAAACTGTAGAACTATATTCTATATTAATAAACCAAAAGTCATCCTTATAAAAGTTTCTGAATTAGGGAGAAAAATAAAGGTAAATGTTAGTGTTAAAATCATCTAGATATCTTCATCTGTTTCTGAAGGGGAAATCATATTTGAAGGACAAACTATTACTAAGGCTTCCAATGTAAGATATACCATTTTATATAGGAAAAGGCCAAGATAAGCAAATGGAAATATGTGTTTCTTTTTTTATTTTTTTCTCTAACACTTTGTAATTAAAGACTAGAGGAAAAACTTCTACTGCATCTTAAAGCATTGGTCAAAATACATTTTAGGTGAGAATACTTAGCAAGAGTTCTACATTTTTTCTTAGTCATAGAGAATATTCAATCTTACATTACTTTAGAGATGAAGTAGCACATCAGTAAAATCATAAAAAGATGAGTAATCAAACATTAAGAAGGTCATCAGCACTCTGCTTTACATAGTTGCATATCCTAAGGTTACTATTCAGATAAAATTTTCCCTCTCACTCAAGTTTAAATATTTTAGACTTACTTATTAAATATATGATGGAGTACAAGACCAGCAAAAATGGATCTTCTAACTAAAAGCCACATGTGTGGTAATGAAAGGACTTCTTCTTAAATGTCTATATGCTTTTTGTTGTTGTTAGGTGTCAACGATTTGGCTCCGACTCTTAGTGACCCCGTGTACAACAGGATGAAACACTGCCCAGTACTGTGTCAGCCTCATGATCCTGCTATACATACCTAAGCTCATTGTTGCAGTCACTGTACGAATCCATCTCATTGATTGAGGGCCTTCCCTTTCTTACTGACCCTCTACTTTACCAGCATGCTATTCTTCTTCAGGGAATGGTCCCTTCTGCCAACATGACCAGCTACATGCTAGATGAGTGTTTTTAACAGCTTTACTGTGTCTATTAGGAACATTAAAGCAAGTGAGCTCAAAAATATTTTATTCCATGATACTCTGGCAAATAAATTAATGGCACTCCTCTCAGCAATAGAAATAAAAGGCAGCTATTTACATGTTGTACTCTGCTGCCTAATTTGTTTTTAAAGATCAACATTAATCTACTTTTCTTTGGTTGACATCTTACAGTTAGTTGCAAATGCTAATTACAAATGTTTGTGTCATTTGTCAATCTATGACAATAAGCAAGCTAAAAATATTTCATGAAAAGTTTATTATTTTTATATGTATACCTCCACCTCTGTAATTCAACTATAATTCTCTCAGAAGGTGATTTTCTAGAGCACTTCACATTTGATCTCCTCACCCCCTTCTCATTTTGAAATCCCCCCTCAAGCATTATTAGCAAAATGGTTAAGGAGAGAAGACGCAGAGCCCAGAGGTGTGACTAGGAGGTTAATGTACTGAGGGAATGGGTGATCTAAGAATTAGAAAGAAGGCTCTAGAAACCTAGAGCACTTCTCCAGCCCCCTGTGCTTTGCTCACTGTGTTTGTACAGCTCTGTGTTAGTTATTCAGTTACACGTTTGTAGACTGAACAAGTACTTATTGGGTACCTATATTGGGTATCTATTGTGGTTCAAGGAGTTCCGGTGGTGCAGTGGTTATGTCCTCAGCTGCTAACCAAAGGTTGGTAGTTTGAACCCACCAGCCACTCCACAAGACAAAGATGTGACAGTGTGTTTTCATAAAGATTTCCAGCCTTGGAAACACTATGGGCAGCTGTACTCTGCCCTAGAGGGTTGCTATGAGTGGACATTGACTTGATGGCAAAGGTTTTGGTTTTTGGTTTGTGTTTTCAAGGACCCCTGGCAGTACAGTGGTTAAGCATTCTGTTGCTAACCTAAAGGGTGGGGGTTGGAACCTACCCGGTGGCTCCATGGGAGAAAGATTTGGCAGTTGCTCCTGTAAAGATTCCAGCCTAGGAAACCCCGTGAAGCAGTTTTACTCTGTCACATAGGTTCACTATGAAGGGAAATTGACTTTGCAGCCCCTAGCAGCAACAGGAACACTGTGCGTTCAGAGTCCCTGGGTGTCACAAACTGTTAATGTGCTCAGTGGCCAATAACTGAAGAGTCAGCAGTTGAGTCCATTCAGAAGCTCCTTGGAAGTAAAAAAAACAAACACAAAACAAAAAAACTCACTGTCACTGAGTCAGATCCAACTCATAGCAATCCTTCCCTGGGTTTCCGAGGTGATATCACTGTGGTAGTACATTGCCCAATCTTCGTTCCGAGTAGCAGTGGGTGTGTTTGAACAGTCAGCCTTCTAGTTAGCAGTCAAAAGCCTTAGACACTATGCCAACAGAGTTCCTTGGAAGAAAAGCCTGGTATTTTACTGCCAAAAAATTAGCCATTGAAACCCCTATGAAGCACAATTCTACTATGACACACAGGGAATCACCATGAGTTGGAATCTCAAAGGCAACTGGTACTAGTATTGTATGTTCAACTTTTTATCATGGGCATCTGCACCTAGAACAGTCCTTGACACATAGTAAGTCCTTAGTAATTTTCTTTAAACAAATGAAGGGATATGTAAAAAAATGAAGCATTACCATCTACAGTGTTCTCCCATAAAACTTTGTTTCTTCTCCCTCTAAATCTCATTTTTGGTTTTGTATTTCATTTAATTTTTCATGAGTATTTCCCAATAAATAAATTGTGAGCCCCAGAAGAGAGAGAACATCCTATTCATATTCATATTTCACAGAGTGTTAGCACAGTAACGGACTATAGAAGTGAATCGCAGAAATTTGCGCCCATTTATTTATGGAATGAGTTTAGTCTATTCCTTATACTTCACTGGCTGTATTTTTCTATCCAGAATTTCTTTGGCTTTGCCATTGTGTCTTTTGTGTCTCGTACAAACATAATTTATAGAAATTAGTCCAGATGTAACCTTTTATGAAACACACCCAAAGCATCAAACTTGAAATCAATAGAAGGGTGGAAAATTAATCACTTTAAAAAAGATATCACCATGAGGTCACCTTGTAGCTAAGTAACAGATGGGCTCACAAAATAATTAACATTGCCAGTAAGTACTGCATTCCTTTAAAAAGTCATCTATATAAAATCATAATGGTAATTATTTTAAAACAAAAATGAGAATGTAAAAGGGCAAAGAAACTAAATTTATGGAAATGAAACAACCAGAATTAAAATAATGAGAATGTTCATGCATTGTGAAGAATATAACCAATGTCACTGAACAGTTTGCATAGAAATTTTTGAACAGCAAACTATACTGCTATGTACACCTCAGAGAAAACACAATAAAATACCATTAAAAAAAAGAGATTTTCTCTAAAAATAATTCACTGTGAATTATAGATTTTTTTTTAAATAATGTGCCTTTTTGAATACAACTGAAATATGAATTAATATGCCAAAAATAAAAGGCTTATTTTCTTTCACAGGTTTCAAAGGTACATAACTTTTGAATAAGTGTATGTACAAAACTTTTGCCCCTAAACTTAGTCTCATTGAGGACATTCAATGGGCAAAAAAAACAATGGTCAGACGATACCACTAAAATCCTAAACATTGTAGAGAACTGTTGTTAGTGGCGGTAGAGCCGGCTCCAACTCACAGCGACCCGGTGGACAACAGAACAAAATACTGCCCGGTCCTGCACCAGCCTCACGATGTTTGTTATACCCGAACCCCTAGGTGTAGCCACAGTGTTAATCCATCTCACTGAGGGCCGTCCCTTTTTTGTTGAACCTCCACTTTCCCAAGCATGATATCCTTCTCCAGCAAATGGTCCCTTCTGACGACATGACCAAAGTAGGTCAGACAAAGTCTGGCCATTCTGGCTTCCAAGGAGTGTTCTGGCTGCGCTGCTTCCAGGACAGATTTGTTCCTTCTTCTGGCAGTCCATGGTACTTTCACTATTTCTCACCAACACCACAACTCAAAAGCATCAACTCATCTTTTGTCTTTCTTATTCATTGCCCAGCTTTCACATGTATATGAGGTGATTGAAAATACCAGGGCTTGGGTTAGGTGCACCTTAGTCTTTAAAAAAACATCTTTGCTCTTCAGCACTTTGAAAGGTGTTTTGCAGCAGATTTGCCCAGTGCAATACATCCTCAGATTTCTTGACTGTTGCTTCCATGGATGTTGATTGTGGAACCAAGTAATTTGAAATCCTTGACAACTTCAATCTTTTCTCCACTTGTCATAATGTTGCTTATTGGTCCAGTTTTGAGGATTTTTGTTTTCTTTATGTTGAGGTGTAATCTATACTGCAGGCTGTATGCTTGAATCTTCATCAGTAAGTGCTTCAAGTCATCTTCACTTTCATCAAGCAAAGTTGCTCATCTGTATACTACAGGTTGTTGAGGAGTCTTCCTCCAATCCTGATGTCATGTTCTTCTTCATATAGTCCAGCTTCTCTGATTATTTGCTCAGCATAGAGATTGAATAAGTATGGTATACTTCCATATTGATACTGACTCTGAAACCCAAGGACGGGTCACTATGAGTTGGATCTGACTTAACGGCAATGGGTTTTAATGTGAAGATATCAGAAGTCTGTACACAGAGGGCCTTAGCAGTGGAGAAGAGGAAAGATATGTGAAGATCTTATTTATGTCATGGAGGAAGGAATATACCCTAGGCAACCAGCCTCATGTCTCCATTCCTTGTAGATTCCTTTGGCTATTCCAAATCTTTTGAGGTAACTGCCTAAGAAGGTCTTAGACCCAACTGAAATAGAAAGAGGGGAAGATTTCTAGGATGTGTAAGCATACCCTCCATGCTGGCTGCAACGCTGTGCCTTTCACAGGCATCATTAGTTTCAATGTTTTAAAAAATCCAATGCAAGTGACAGATCACATAGAAAAACACAGGTGAATGAGTAAGCAGCAACACGAAAAATGGGAAAAAGATTGCAGTTGTCAAAGATTTCACTTTCTTTGGATCAAAAATGAACACCCACGGAAGGAAGCAGCAGTCACGGAATCAAACAATGTATTGCATTGGACAAATCTCCTGCAAAACACTTCTTTAAAGTATTTAAGACAAAGATGTCTTTCAAATCCAAGGTATGACTGAAACAAGCCATGGTATTTTCAATAGCCTCATATGCATGTGATAGGTGGACAATGAATAAGGAAGACCACAGATGAAATGATGAATTTGCACTGCAGTATTCATGAAGAATACTGAATGTACCATGGACTGCCAGAAGAACGAACACACTACTTGGAGGAAGTACGGCCAGAATGTCCATTAGATCTGAAAATGGACATATTTCACCTCTCATACTTAGGTCATGTTGTCAGAAGGGACCAGTCCCCAGAAACAGATATCATCCTGGGTAAAGTGGAGGGTCAGTGAAAAAGGGGAAGACCCTCAATGGGCTGGATCAACACAGTGGCTGCTGCAGTAGTCTCAAGCATAGCAACAATTGTGAGAATGGCACAGGACCGGGCAGTGTTCCATTGTGCTACACATAGGGTCTCTATGAGTTGGAACTGACTTGCTGGCACCTATCAACAACAGCAGAGAGAAACAGTAAAGTAGAAAATAAGAAGGGAAACTAAAACACAAAAAGGAGAAAAGTAATGAGGGTACGTAATGCAGAAAAAGTAAGACAGAACATCACAAGTGAGTCTCATATAAAATTAAAATAAAATCTTAATAGCAAATAAAACTTAACTGAGTACCAACTAAGGGCTTGTCATTGTAGCAAACACTGGGAATACAAATTGGAAAAAGAAACAAGCAAAGTTTGTATAGTAAGATGGATCTGCTAGTTAATGACATCAGGCACATTGCTTAACATTGATTGCTTAGACTCAGAGCCTTCATCTATAAAATAATAATACCTCATAGAGGCTTATTACTAGAATAAAATAAAATAAAACACATATGAAAGAATTAAGAGTGTGTAGCAATTATAAATATTAAATAAAATGTGGCCAGTATTAAAATTGTAGTAGAGCAATATATTTGAAATGAGGCATACTCTTTTAAAACAGCTAAATTATCTATCTTCTTTGAGTAAATATTTGATTCACAATGACATCAAAAGAAGGAAAGAAAATAAATCACTTCACTGTTCTCTACTTCATTGGTCTGGAATGACCTCAGACAGATAAAATATTAGAGGCAGAACAGGGATTCTAACTTGGGCTTTTATAAGTGTTCTGCTTTTACCAAGAGTCTACATAAAGAACCAGCCATGTGCATGAATAAATCATGAGATTCAAAGAATTCACAATAAAGCACAGATCATCATTTACTAAGCCCCTTCCCTTTGGGATAGTTACTTTATGGATCAACTATATCCCCGAAGACATCACTCTCATATAACTCTTAATAAGCATTGCCTGTGACTGTACCAGAAAAGAGGCCAAATGAAATGCTAAGATGTTTTTGCAATTTCTTGCATCAATGCTCCAGAAATCTTCAGAGGCTAGAAACTAAATAATAAAAAGCAGCCACCTCCTGTGTCTCAAGAATTCTTTCTCTCATTACCTTTGCCTTTGCCTAGTTCAATATCAAAGGGTCAGATCCTGAGACACTGTCATGACTCAAACACCTGGTCAATCACTGTCTCCTCATCTTTCCACAGCAGGGGAAAAAAAAAAAACCTCACTCACAAGTTATTTTTAAACAGAAGACACACTTAACACTTGACAGTTTACGTTACATTTTGGACCTGGAGAGACGGCCATGTGAGAGCTTTGATGAGAGGATGCTCAGCCATCTTCCCTACAGACACCTGGAGTACAAAATACATACCTCGCATTTTCAGACACTATGAGAGGGTGTCCAACAACGCAGGGCATTTTGCATTTATTTATATTCCAACAAGGTGATACTCTAGTCTTCAACCTCAGTGAAAACCAAACAGTTGGGAGAAACTTAAAATTGAAAGCCAACTGAGAGAAAGGATGAAACTTAGAACAAAAACAGACCTCTGATGGGGGACTAAATTTCTGAGGATGCCTATAGATCTGAAACAGTCCCTAAATACCATCTCAAAAGGTGATATCTAGGAGGGGGAAGGTAAACTAAATAAAACTTTACAAGCATGTTTTATGGGCTACATTAGTTTATTAAATTCTTACAGTAGTCCTACTAAATTGGCTTTTGCTCATCTTTTTTATAAAAAATGAAAAATAGAAAAAAAAAACCATTAATTCAAAACACTGCTGCTGTTGTTGTTCGGTGCCTTTGAGTCTATTCCAATTCATAGCAACTCCACATGACCCAGCAGAACTGCCCACAGGGTTTTCTAGGCTGTAACCTTTATAGGCCAAGATCACCAGGTCTTTTTCTCATGGAGCCACTGAGTGAGTAGGAACTGCCAATCTTTTGGTTAGCAGTAGAGTGCTTAACCACTGTACTACCTGGGCTCCTTTGCCCAACCTTGTATAAATAAAATATAAAATGCAAAATAAAACCTAGAACCAAAGCCATTTCTGTGGAATTGATTCTTATTTATAGTGACCCTACAGGGGAGAGTAGAACTGCCCCATAGGGTTGCCAAGGGTACAAATCTTGATGGAAGCAAACTGTCCCATCTTTTTTCCATGGATCAGTTGGTGGGTTCAAACCACCAATCTTCTGGTTGGCAGCTGAACACTTTAAACACTGTGCCACCAAGTCTACTACATGCAAACTAGGGATTCTAATTTTTAAGTTTGTTTTTACAATTTTTCTATATAAAGAAACATCTTTGATTTGAACTATCAAATTAGGTCCTACATATATCAATGTGTGTGTGACATTTTTACACAAATGGGGACATTATTCATGAGAGGTTGTAATCTCCAGGACCTTAGTCAATAGTGAGGAGATCTCAATTGGAAGTCCGATTTGGGTTCCAGTTTCACCTCTGCACTAAACTTGATTGAGAAAACTCAACTTTAGGCCAGTTGGTTAAACTAATATAATTTATAAAAGAGGGTTAACTTAGATAAGAAAGCAGAAGGCTATAGTATTTATGTCTGCAAACAAACTCAGACAAAGAACCAAATCTTTCCTTTGTTATTTATAGTGAACCATAAGAAAAGTAACTTAATTTCTAAAGCACTCAGTTTCCTTACCTACAACATAGTAAAAATGTAGTTCACAGCATTATTCTGGGGATTAAATAAGGAAAAAAATGTTTTAAAAAAATATGAAATGCACTCAACAAATGCTAGCTAATATTATTAGATGAATTTCAGTTCTTTGAATTCTAGACTTCTGAGTGTAAACTTGGAGCATTTATTCATTACAGTCAAGTATTCTAGACAAAAATAAAAGGCAAGCCAGTAACTGAAGCTGTCATTGTGATCACTCACCATAATCACTGTATTTTCAGTCTGGATCTCTTTGAAAGAATTCTGAGAAAACAAGCAATAAATGCCAAGGTAGAGAGAGAAAAAAATTATGATTCAGTTAAAAGAAGTAGCTTTACTTGTATACGAAGATAATCGAGATGTTTTGCAACAAGAACAGAAGGCAAGCTAGGTGGGAAAGTGAGTAGTAATATGCTAGCAGAAGCTGTTACTAAAGAATTAGCACAAATACCAGGGAATAAACTGACAGCTCTCCCTTGTGAACTTAGAATGACCTAGCTCTTTGGAGGGCAATTTGAAATATGCTGTAAATGCTTTTAAATTTGAAAAATAGCTCAAAGAGTCGAGGTAGGCTATCCAGCATACCAAGGATCATCTCTGATCATCTGAATCACATTTGAGTTAAGAAGGATGAAAGGACATCACTCCTCATGTCCATTCTCTGGGTTAGGTTGGGCCACTTGTAGATTCTCATAGCACCTGGGGTTTTCCTTCATAGTACTTCAACCAACTGGAATTATTTAATGATTCTTTTCTTTTTTTTTTTTTTTCAAAATAATATAAACTCCATGAGGTCAAGGGCCATGGCTTCTTTCATCTCCCTTACCTTGAATTAATGAAATATTTATTAACTACTTTCTTTAAAAGTATCTCATATTAAAAATAGCTTCAATTCTCAGCTATCCGCCCTATGACGAGGCATCACATGAGGCAATGACAAAAGTTTATAACATATATCTGTCCCAGTAGCCCTTTTTATTTTATGTTAGATGTGTTATTATGATTTGAAGCCCACATACTTGCCTTGCATTTACATCTCATTTTTCCTGAATTTTAAAATCACACAATTTCTTGCATCAGTATTTTTTTTACCCCATATCAATTCAAAACTGTTTATTTTTATTATAATACCACCTCTTCTAAGCTTACCGTTGAGCTAGGAATTACATATTTCGTAAAGACTAAGGCATAGGCTTTGTAAAATTATCTTTTGAGTATTAACTTACACACAGTAAAATGTACACATTTTGTGTACAGATTGAGGTTATTGTTAATTGTATACTCCCATGTATCTACCTCCCAAATAAAAATAAAGAACATTTCCAACACACCAAGCACTTTCCCTTTGGAAACTAAATTTCCCAAAATACAGAGTAAAACACTCTCTAATTTCTGTCTCCATGGAGTAGTTTTGCCTCATATTGGACTTCATGAAAATAAAATCATACAGTATATATTCTTTTGAGGATGGCTTCTTTCACTCAGCATAATACTCTCGAGATGTATCCATATTGCAGTACATATTACAGTACAGTAGTTCATTTCTTTTAATTGCTGATAAATATTGCACTGTTTGGAGCTACCATAATTTATCAATTCTCTGTTGTTGTGTTGTTTCCAATCTGGAGCTATTAGAAATAAACCTACTAAGAACATTCTTGAGCAGGTATTAGGTGAACCTATGTTTTCATTTCTTTTAAAAAATGAAGAGGAATTGATGAGTAATATAGTATATAAGGGGAGCTCTGATAGTGTAGTGCCTAAGGCACTTGACTGCCAACCAGAAGGCTGATGGTTCAAGCCCACCAGCCACTCCTCGGAAGGAAGATGGGGCAATCTCTTTCCGTAGTGATACTGCCTCAGAAACCCAAGGAGGGGTTGCTATGGGTCGGGTCTGACTGGACAGCACAGGACAACAACATAGTATATAAGAAATTCTCAGGCATTTTGTCCTCAGGGCTATCTTTACTCTTTGACAATTTACTGAGGACCCAAAAGGCTTTTGTTTATGTGGGTTAATCTTCCAATATTTACCATATTGGAAATTATAATAGTAACTTTAAATATATATTCACCAGTTTATTTTAAATAACAAAAAAACTTATTCTATAGTAACATGTAACATATTTGTTAAAGAAAAATTATGATTTCCAAAGTGAAAAACCAAAAAAAAGTGAAAAAAGTGGCATTTCTATATATCTCTTTAATTCAATTTTAGGAGACCACTAGGTTTTCATATGCAATCTGCATGTAGTCTGCTTTGTGATGTTTCCTTCAAATATATGAAGAAAACTTGACCTCACACAAATATTTAGTTAAATAGGAAGGAATATCTTAGGAGCTTTTTCCGATTCTGAGAATATATGGTTCTTTGTTACGACACTAAAGCTTGGCAAGCAGTAAGTTTTATAAAGTTGGGTATACTACAAAATCAGAAACTGTATCTCAATGTTTTTTCATTTTCTTTTACATTGACATGTTTGGATTACTTTGTACTTAAATGTATCTTTCACCAACACATGATTCCATAACATCAGGACTGGTCATTTGAAATACATTGGCACCAAGAGTTATTCAGGTCTTTCAAGTAATAACACATTTCAATATACCCTACCATTTAGACAACTCAAAGAGAGGTCTGATTAAGATTATAAAACAGTGTCTAGGGGTTACTAAAGTTGGTGTGTATTTTGCATTTCCACTCACAATTTCTAAGCGTTCCAGTTTTTCATTAGCTTTGCCATACTTTGTTACTACCAGTATATATATATTCACTATTGTAGTGGATGTGAAATGGTATTTCATCATGGTTTGAATCATTTATATTTCTTACATAAAATACTCTTTCAAGTCTTTTGACAATTTTATATATATTTTCATTAGTGACTTCTGTACATCTTTAAAATATGTTCCATATGTTGTTGTTGTTTTGTTTTTGTTATGTGCCGTCTAGTCAGACTCGACTCATAGTGACGCCTCCTTGGGTTTCCAAGGCAGTATCACTATGGGAATAGATTGCCCAACCTTCCTTCCGAGGAGTGGCTGGTGGGTTTGAACTGCCAGCCTTCTAGACAGTACATAACAACAACAACAACATGTTCTATATACTACATTTTAAAGGTCCACATACTGAAAACATTTTTTTTCTAATCTGTTTATTCATTTTATTAACACAGATTAATGCTACCTTTGATAGACAGAAATGTTAAATGCTGTTGAAGTCAAATTTATCTTTTTTTTTTTTTTCTTTTATGATTGTACTTTTTATTTCTTGGCTCAGAAATCTATGTCAATCTGAAGAATGGGAAAATAATCTCCCTTATTTTCCTCTAGAAGCTTTATGGTCAGTTTTTGTTTAGATTTTGGATCCATGCAAAATTAATTTCTATATTTGAATTGAGGTAGTTGGGGTTTATGTTTTTGATGCCTTTTAAGAATATCTGGTTGTTCTAGGACAAAGAGTTGAACAGACATTCCTTTTTTGCATTGAATTGACTTGGTAACTTTCTCAAAAATCAAAATGTTTCACACAGATGAGTGTATTTCTGAACATTGGAGAATAGGGGCTATTAAATAATAAAATGGGAGTCCAATCCTTGAATTCAATATTAGTTAGCATGCGACTTTGAGCAAATGTTTCATCTGTATAATAGGCACTACACTACTGGAGCACCGATAGAGATAATAGTAGTATCTATTTCATGGAACGCTTGGAAGTATTAAGTCAAATAGTTCTTGTCAACTGCTTAACCCTCAGAACTGATTTCATTTGTATTATGGTTTTACTACTATCATCACCATAATCATCACCACCATATTTGCAACAAACTACTGGGCAGAATTTGAGGTAAAAGAAAATTAAGAGATTACACATGAAATAAGGAAGTTTACCAGGTTGTGTTTAAAACAACAGCAACAACAATGTCCTTTATCTTAATAATTTTGAACCTGAGTCATCAAATCAAATAAACAAGATTGGAAATTATCTTCTATCTCTTCTGATGTATTTTACCCATCATTATTAACTTCCTTTAATATGTGTGGTGAAGGTGAAGAAAAGATGAAATAAAGGAGGTTAACTCAGATCAATGACAAGAAACCAGATGAATAAATAAGGATCAAAATACCCCACTTCTCTTAAAATTCATATATTCAAGTCTTAGAACTTGAAGTATATGACACAAAGTATGTATATGAATATTGGTATACAGGTATGTATACTAGCATACTTTGGTGTATATAACTGTTCTATATAAAATATCTCTTCCCATTTATAGAACTTAGAGCTTCATTTTTTAAAATTTTAAATTATTGTGAAAACTGTTAACCAACTCCCTTGGTTTTGCAGCAAATCTTTGAACTTCATATTACATTTGATTCTAAGCATGCAGTTAAGAATACAAGCCACAATTAAAACCTTGTTCAAATGGAAAAATATGCACTTCTATTACTCGACTTAGGTGCTCTGGTAGTGTAGTGCCTAAGGCACTTGACTGCTAACCAGAAGGCTGGAGGTTCAAACCCACCAACCACTCCTCAGAAGGAAGGTTGGGTAAACTACTTCTGTAGTGATATCGCCTCGGAAACTCAACGAGGGGTCCTATGAGTCGGGGCTGACTGGACTGTACATAACAACAACAACAACAACAGTTCTCTACATAAGGGGTTCTAGGCGCAGTGATTAAAGCATTTGGCTGCTAACTAAAAGGTCAGCAGTTCTAACCCACCAGACGCTCTGTGGAAGAAAGATAAGGCAGTCTGGTTCCATAAATATTTACAGTATTGGAAACCTTATGGAGCAGTTTTACTCTGTCCTATAGACTCTTAATGAGGCTGGATCTGCTTAATGGCATGTTGTTGTTATTGTTTTAGTACTCCATTTTGAAGTATAGTTTCAGTGTAAAATATACTCTAAATGAAGGTTCTAGCTGTAATTTATATACTTTTAGTTTAGACATTTATCTACTTGAAGAGAGCAATAAATACAATATATTTTGATTTGATTAGGTAATTCAGGTTCTGATTTGAAATTTCCTAAAATAAAAGGCAGAGAAGAAATCTTATTGATAATTGAGAATTCATTGGATGTTTATATTATCCTGGGCTTAAAGAGTCACCTTAATCTAATTTTTTCATGCATGACAATAATTAGTCTTCCTAAAAAGGGTCATATGTTTATAAAAGTTTATAAAAGTTTTTAAAAGTTGAGGCATTGGAGGCCATATATCTTCTCCTCTTTGTTCCAGGGAGAAAACTGATCTAGGTAGGTTAAATGACTTGCTTTTGAATCTCAGTGAATGGTACCTATTATTACTGCCTGCACCACCATGTCTACCACCACCATTACAATTACACAGATACTATTACTACCTTTGGGAGCTCTGGTAGCATAGTGGCTAAGACACTTGCCTGCTAACCAGACGGCTGGCGGTTCAAACCCACCAGCCACTCCTCGGAAGGAAGGTTGGGCAATCCTACTTCCGTAGTGATACTGCCTCGGAAACCCAAGGAGGGGTCGCTATGAGTCGGGGCCGACTCGACAGCACATAACAACAACAACAACAACAATTACTACCTTTATCATTAACTCCAGTATTAATGAACCTGGGATCTCTGAATGAGAACACTTAAATAAAATATTACTACTTTGTATCACCTATCTACACACTCTTGAGGTGCAAAGCTTAAACTTAAGAGCCATTATGTGTTACCTTGACATCTAGTGAAAATAAATGGGCCTTGAAAAGCGTAATCTCAAGTCCCCCACTCTACTCTGCACACATAGATGAGGTACCTTAGCCAAACAACCCTCCCTATCAATGATACCTGGCACAGTTCCTGTTTATCCTCAAGTAGTGAGATTCAGTCACTGTCAGGCAGAACAACGATTCAGACACAGCACATCTTCCCGTGAGTTTTCGCCGTGGGTCTTCATTCTAAAAATGTGCTCCCCTCAGCCTCTTGTTGTTCATTCTATTTCCAGGTAAATCTCCATGTGGCCGTGGGTTACATGTGGTGTTCCCTTCTCCCAAGTTGTAAGTGTATGTGTGCTGTTGATTTCATCCAGTGTTGTTTGTTGTCATCAAGTCAGCTCTGACTCATTGTAGCCTTATATGTGCAGATTAGAACTGTACTCCACAGGGTTTTCAGGGTTGTGTCCTGTTGGAAGTAATTCAGCAGGCCTGTTATCCCCGGTGTCTCAGGGTGGGTTTGAACCACCAACTTTTCAGTTCATAGTTGAGCATTAGCCATTTGTGCTGTCCCTTGGTGGCACAATTAATCTCTGATTAATAATCAATAACCAATCTATAATTATTAATATTATTAATTATTAATCTATAATAATAATCTCTGGTTAATAAAATAGAAATCTTACCATTATGGAAAACATAGTTTGATGGGGTCCAGTCTAAATTACCATCATTGTAGGCTGCATTACTGTAATTACTATAATTGCCTCTTGCCTGGTCTCTTTGTTTCCTCTTTTGCTCCTCCACAGCCCATTTTCCACAAAGAAGACAGAATGAATCTTTTGGAATCAAATCAGATACAACTACTTCACTCCAACCAATGGCTCTGCCAACCAAAACCAAAATCAAACTCACTGCTGTCGAGTCATATCTGACTCAGAGACTCCTTCCTGGGATTCCGAGGCAGTATTACTATGGAAGTAGATTGCCCAACCTTCCTTCCGAGGAGTAGGTGGTGGATTTGAACAGCCAGACTTCTGGTTAGCATACCAATGCAATTATTATTCTTTTTATTCCACACTATCTATTATGGCCTACAAAACCCTACGCAGACTGGGCACTGCAGATTTCTTGTAACTCATTCTGTCTCTGCACTAGAAACTATAGAAACAACATCGGAAAGAGAAGTTTGCACTCCAGGCAAGATAAAAAGAGCTGCATGATGGATTCTTGAAAAGCTAGGTGTTTCTGAAAGGTATTTGTAAAATGAGCTATTCAAATAAACATTTAAGAGAGAACATTTAATGAAGAAATGAAGAGTGAGCTTAACATAATTCTGATGGCTGCCACAGTCCATACATATTTTCTGAGAGAATTGTGTGGGTGACAAACTATATGTCAAGAAGAACACAGGGGACAGGAAGAGAATTCTGGGTGCTTCCACTGCATATTCATTTGTCACTAAAACTGGAGAGCAAATTATATTTTCTATTAGCCTCCATGGGGATTTTCATCTTCTTGGCTTGCTCATGCACCTAAACAAAGCATATTAAAGAGAGGAATTGCTGTGTCAGACATTAATATTTAACATGATGGAGAAGTTGGTGCTCCTTAAAACACAGACTGCTCACTCTTCCAATGAAAAATTAAACCCATTCTACTCATCCTGGGCTTGCAATCAGGAGCAATGCAGAAAGTGGTTTCCCTGAAAGAAACAATGATTAAAAAAACATGGAAAGAATTTTCTCACTGTGAATTCCTGCGGAGATGATTCCTCCTACTTTTCACTACTCCAGCAGAAAAATAACAAAGGAGACTTATGCCTCGTTCCATTTTCTGTTTCTACTTCAGTGAAATTTAATTCGACCTGTGAAATGGTTATTTCTTAAAATATTCTTAAATGAATCTCCTTAGAAAACAATTAAACTAATAATATCCAAAGTGTGTTTTCCAGAGTATTAATTGTATATGATACTCCTGAAGGAAAAAAAAAAAAAAAATTGGTGTCAAAAGACTTTACAAATGTTTCAAAGACACACCTCTTTAGAAGGTTACAATGCACGATAGCTCTTCAAAAGGTTCTGGAAAGTTCTGGAAAACTCCTTTTTAACTTTTTCTAGCACAGCATTCCAAACTTGGTTGAACATGGGACTCTACCTGTTATGCTGATTAACAGCTGAGGTACAGACAAAGTAACTTAGCTGAGGAATTTGAGAAGGGACAATGCAGGAGAAGGACAGAGAAAACTTGTAACACATTTTTTTCAACATTTTACTGTGACTTAGGTGAAAGTTTAAAAAGCAAATTACTTTCCCATTCAACAGTTTATACATAGATCATTTTATGACATTGGTTGCAATCTCATCAATGTGTCATTGCTCTCCTCACTGCCACCCTGGTTTCACCATTTCCATTTGCCCTTCTTGCCTTCTGAATTCTACTCTTGGATGTTACTCTTTGGTTTCATATAGTTGAACATTCTGAGAAGCACACCTTTTATAAGTGTTATTCCTCACTTCACAGGCCTGCCTATTGTTTGCTAGTAAGGCAGTCTCTGAAAGTGAGTTCTAAGTTTGAAGGTTATCTAAAGGCTATTGTCTTGGGGAATCCACCAGTCTCTAGCATACCAGTAAGTCTGGTCCTTTTATGAATTTGAATTCTGTTCTATATTTTTCTCTCACTCTGTCCAGGATGTTCCATTGTGATCCTGGTCAGAGCTGATGGTAGCCAAGCATCATCTAGTTCTTCTGGTTTGAGGCTACAGGAAGTGTTTATCTATTTGCAGGAAAATGAAAAAGGATCCATACCTGACACCATAAGCAAAAACTAACTTAAGATGAATCAAAGCCCTACATAGAAAACCTAAACTGTAAAATCATGGAAGAAAAAATCAGGACAAAATAGGGAATTTAATTTATGGCATGCCAAAACTAAACCAAACTCACTGCCGTTGAGTCGGTCCCAACTAATAGCGACCTCTCCTTGGGTTTCCAAGACAATATCCCTATGGAAGTAGATTGCCCAATCTTCCTTCTGAGCATAGACTATCAAATATAACTAAAAATGCATGAACAGCAGAAGGTAAACCAAAATTAAATACTTATGTACATCAAAAGACTTTTCCACAAGAGCAAAAAGAGAGCCTACAAACTAGGAAAATAATTTGACTATGACATATCTGACAAGCGACTGATCTCTAAAATTTATGGAAAACTACAACAGCTCAACAACAAAAAGTCCATTCAATTTAAAAATGGGCAAAGGACATACACAGACACTTCTCATCAAAGAAGACATTCAGGTAGTCAACAAATACTTGAAGAAATGCTCATGATTTTTAGCCATTAGAGAGATGTAAGTCAAAACTACATTAAGATACCATCTCATCCAGGCAATAATGGCACCATTCAAAAACCAGAAAACAACAAATGCTGATGGGGTTGTAAGGAAATAGGAACTCTGATACACTGCTGGTGGGAATGCAAAATGGTGCAACCACTGTGGAAAACAGTATGGCACTTCAGAAAAAAGCTAGAAACAGAAATACCATAGAATCCAGCCGTCACACTCTTAGGTGTATATCCTACCTAAGATTCATGACTTGAATACACATATGCACATTCATGTTCATTGCAGCATTATTAACTATAGCAACAAGATGGAAGCACCTCGGATAAGCAAAGCACTACTGAAGAAGAAAAACAAAGTAGGAGGTCTCACATTGCTGGATCTCAAAACCTACTATACAGCCACAATAGTCAAAACTGCCTGGTATTGGTTCAATGACAGATACATAGACCAATGGAATAGAATTG
>NW_006921838.1:3640305-3649614 GCF_000298275.1 Orycteropus afer afer
AAAAAAAAAAAAAAAACAAGATGGAAGCACATTAAGTACCCATCAATGGATGAATGGATAAACAAACGGTGGTATATATACGCAATGGGATCATAATACATTCTTAATCATCTTCATCATAATTTTATAACTTGTACCATACTGTGTGCAAACATACAATATGGGGATGACTCTGTTCTTGTCTTCAGGATTATATAATTGATACATTAGAGGAAAACTAAAAGAAGGTGGATGCTATACATTTCCATCAATGAAAGGAAAGGGTACAATACATATTTACAAGGAAGCATCATTTACATTTTACTATCCACTTATAGTCACATATCTGAAGAAACAAGGAAATGTTTTATTTACACCACTTATTGTTGCTAGCTGTCACTGGGTTGGCTCCACCTTACGGAAACCCAGTATACAACAGAATGAAACACTGCTTGCTCCTGAGCCTTCTTCATGATCATTCATCTGTTTGAGTCCACTGTTGTGACCAATGTATATTTTGAGAGCCTTCCAATCTAGGAAGCTAATCTTCTAGCACTGTATCAGACACTGTTCTATTGTGATACCCAGGGTTCTCACTGGCTAATTTTCAAAGTATCAGTATTATATCTTCCTAGTCTGTCTTAGCCTGGAAGCTCTGATGAAACCTGTCTACCATGGTTCACCTGCTTATTTATATCTGAAATACCTGTGATATAGCTTCAAGCATCACAGCAACATACAAGCCGGTATAGTAAGAGAAACTGACAAGTGGTGTAGTTATAAGAGAGGATAATTTATATTCAGTTGTTCATAATTAACAGACTGTTATTATTTAAATTGGCTTTTCCCAACTATAACATTTTACTTTCATTTATTTCCTAAACTATAGTGCCCACTTGATAAATAAACACGGTGTTTAAAAAGAAGTTTAAAGGATTAGATTTCAAAAGCTATGGTAGGGGAGTGAATGGATGGCATACTGAGTGCATGTTTGTGTGTGCTACTACTACAACTACTACTACTACACACACAGACACACACACACAGTGGATCTATGGCATTCCTGAGTCTATATGGTGCAAACACCCAAATGACACTGGACCACATCCCTAAAAAATAAGGAAGGCTGCAAATGTTAAATCTTCAAATGTCAAGGGTCTACTAAAATAAATAAATAATAAATAAAATAAAAATTCCAAGCACTACATGATTTAGTACTGAGACTACATCACAGGTATCATTCCTTCTTCAAATGGATTACTGTGAATCTTTTAAGGATAGCAATTACATGTACTGTGATTTTCAAATGATTTCAGATGATTCTGATAATACAAAGAGCCATAAAATGATTGTTGTTAACAGCGGTTTTAAAACATGCTGGATGAAGTTGCATCAGGTTCTAGCATCTTAAAACAATGGTGAATAGTGAGGATTCAAGTCTCTTATCCTCATTTCGGGAGCTCTGGTAGCATAGTGGCTAAGACACTTGCCTGCTAACCAGACGGCTGGTGGTTCAAACCCACCAGCCACTCCTCGGAAGGAAGGTTGGGCAATCCTACTTCCGTAGTGATACTGCCTCGGAAACCCAAGGAGGGGTCGCTATGAGTCGGGGCCGACTCGACGGCACATAACAACAACAACAACAACATCCTCATTTCAGAGGGAGAGAACCCCTCAGTTTTTTTTTTAATCTGTTTTTATGTCAATGGTACATTATATGAATTGGTGTGTGATATAAAAATTATTTTCTAACATGCTAAAATATTTTTGAACCACGGATTCCAACTGTATACAGATGAGGGAAACACAGTGTGTTGCTCACATAGAGTAGTCTACTGAATTGTAGGGTGGTTTGGCCATGGTATCTGTCATCCATTGATCATTCTCAGTGTACATGTATAGAGCTTCATCACTCCATATGAGTATCTAGAGAAACTCTCCTAACGGCTGACAAGAATAGAACCTACTTCTCTTTCGAATGCCAAGACTATAAATTGTTCTCTACTATTTACTTCTTAAGGCATTGAGAATTTTCTCAGAAGTGATAGAGAGAGTCCATCAGGGATTAGAGAGGTTGCACAATTTGCTCTTACTGCCTCAAGGTGAATGCTTATATAGTCTCCTATCATGACACGCTTTTAAAATCACTCCATTCCATAAAACAGAGCCAAAATGCAATTCAAGGTGGTCAGAGATCTCAGATACTTAAAGAGAAAATGGTTCTACTTCATAGCACTCAGGGATAGGTGGGGTGCTCTGTAAAAAAAAATCAGAGCTGTATTTTCTACCAGAGATTTAATATATACCTGCTCTTCCCAATTCCTCCATCTCAGAAAAGCACAGAGCCTTGAAGATTAAGGTGACATGAACTGAATAACAAGAAAAAGACAGTTACTTTCAGAAGAACAATAGTAAATTTCTCTTTCTCAGTCCTTGGAGATCTCTAAGTTTGACCTTCTTTTCCCTATTGACTCCCATTTATTTTATTGTCCTCAGATTGGACATGAATGCAAGGAGAACATAAGAAATTTAAAGGCCAATACCTTTCAGCTCCAATATCTCTTCACTGTGGGGCAAAGGAAAGGTGCCCACTTAAGAGGAGTTCCTGAAAGAACTATGGTGGAAGCTGCAGTAATAATTTAGAATTAATACTGGTTCTGTACCAGCTGAAACCAGCCAAGAAGCATGAATAATGCAAAAATGAGGGAGGGGGTTTGGAGATGAAGATTAGGTCATTCATCTTCACCTTATAATTATCTCTTTCTGACTAATAATTGTGAAAAAAAAAAAAAAAAAGAACAGAAGAAAGAGGTGGAAAATAAATGTACCCTGTCCTTCACAGAGTCACTATGAGCAGAAATGTCAGTCTAAATTATATTCCAGAAAATGTACTCAGTGAAATGAATCCTAAAAATGTGAATTTATAGATGGTCATGTTGTTTTGCAAGATACAAGCATCAGAATTCTCCATCTGTATTTTTAAAAATCTTTACCCTAAGAGTGATCATAATCTACACTGACAATGAATCAAGGCACTATTCATATTGTTAATTCTTCCAGAGTTGTGTATTTATCAAGAAAACTTTCCCAGGGATAGTTAGATTTTACAGGGATCGTTTGTACTAACAGCTTACCTATTGTCCTTCCAAAGTAAGGTGGTTTCCGGCTTTTTTTGTTTGTTTTTTAGATAGTGGTAACTGAAGACTGAAATGCCACATTGGGTCTTTCCACTAAATGGAATCATGTAAAATTACATTTTTTTTTTAATTGAATGTGGTTAAAATATGAGCAACTGCAAACTACAAGTAAGATAAGCTAAAAAAAAATGGCAAGTTAGAATATTAAAATACATTGTCAGTTCCCTCAAATTAATAAACTTGAAAACCATGATTACTATTTAGAATTTGAAAATTTACCCTAATTAATATGTATTAAATAAAAGTGGAATCCTGCCATATTCAAGTATTTAAACAGCTAGACATAATATTAAAACCTATTTAACTTCCCCATTGTAAAAAGATGCAAATAAATGATCATGGATTGCTCTATAGCATTGACCCTATTACTCTGAAAAATAGAGCTTTGTATCTGAAAGTATATCCAGAAAATTAATAGCTTCCAACACTATGTGGTATATTCAATTACTGCTCAATTTCATCGCACAACACTCCTCTTCTAGCAATTTAAGCAGGGCTAACCCATTCCCAGAACACATATCACAAAACGCATAAAAGCAACTTTAGCATTATGATCCCAAATAGCTTACTCCCTTCATTATAAACTCTTGATTCCACATCTACTGGTGGCTCATACCATGCCTTTGTAAGAATCACCAAAAGGAGACTCTTTTGGGGAAAGGTAAATTAAAAAAAGGCATGCCTTCTTCCAGAGTCCAGGTCTTCTGTAAGAGCTAGGATTGCCCTTTGGGGGACCCAATTACCACATTAACAAAGTACCACTAATTATTGCTTTGTTATGTGGTTCTGAGTTGTTGCTGTTAGTTGTTTTAGAGTCAATTCCTAATCATGGTGACCCTATGCGTAACAGAACAAATCAGCACCTAGTTTGCACCATTTTCATTATTGTTGCCATGTCTGAATTCATTATTATGGCCTTTGTGTAGTGCCTTCCAACATAGGGGTTTCATCTCCCAACACTATATCATCCTTTATTCCATTATGATCCATAGAGTTTTCGTTGGCTAATTTAAGGAAATACCCAGGTTATCTACTTTATCTTAGTCTGGAAGCTCTACTAACACCCATTCACCATTGGTGACTATGCTGGTATTTGAAATACCTGAAGCATAGCTTCCAGTATCATAGCAACATGTGAGCTACCACAGTGAGACTGTTGTTGTTATGTGCCCTCAAGTCGGACCCGACTCATACCGACCCCTCCTTGGGTTGCCGAGGCAGTATCACTAAGGAAGTAGATTGTCCAACCTTCCTTCTGAGGAGTGGCTAGTGGGTTTGAACCACCAGCCTTTTGGTTAGCAGTCAAGTGCCTTAGGCACTACACTGCCAGAGTTCCCACAGTATGACTAGACACTCTTAAATCTTAGGCTTAGAATCTCTTCCACATTTTCAGCCATGAACATCTAGCACTGTTTCTTGCTTGACTTTATTACTCCTTCCAATCTTGATTGCTTAGAGTTGGGGCAGGGAAAAAGGATGTTATACATCTTGAATGAACATAATTCACATTCTGGACTATGGAATGTGTTATCATTGGTGAAAACTGCACAGGTTTGGTCTGAAAGTTGGATGTCATAGTAGTCTATGTACTACCACAGAGTTTTCAATCACTTTGTCAAAACTATGCCAATTTTTCAATACTTTGTGGAGGGTTATGCTATCACAATAAATTGGTTGATGATCATATAATACAAAGCAGAAGGCATCAGGTTGCATTTCTACCAAGTGTGTTCTGTGGATTACTAGATCAAAGAAAAACTTTTAAGAGTGATCCCATAGATAGATGAGAGAAAATTAGCATATTACTATTTCTAAAAAGATCTGAATTATAGTAATTCGGTTCTGTTGTTAAACCCAGAATTAACCAAAAAGCATAGGAGAACAAGACTCATTATTCCCCATACTTTGAGGAATGAGGCAGCAGGCCAATAAAAGAAGGGGAATCATAAATAGCATCGCAGGTTATCACACATCCCAAGAGTAAAGAAGTAATGCAAGTTATATAATGTCTCTAAGCTTAAATTTCTTCATTTAGCATAGGGCCAGAAAATAATTTCTAACAGTGACTATGTAAGGTAAAGTCCTTTGTTCTTTGGTTCAGGTTAGTTAGTCATGGTGATTGCGATAGTAGTTACTGATGCAGACCTAAACCAAACATACAGCCATTGAGTTGATTCCAATTCATAGTGACCCTATAGGACAGATTAGAACTATTTCAGAAGGTTTCCAAGGCTGCAATCATTACAGAAGCAGACTGCCACATCTTTCTCCCACAGAGAGACTGATGGGTTTGAACTGTAGACATTTTGGTTAGCAACAAAGCATGTTAACCACTATTCCACCAGGGCTCACTTGTAGTTACCAACAAAGGTGGAAAACACAAAATCATAATGAAATATAAAATGGAGCACTGTGAACAGCCCTTTCCTCATAATAATTTCCAACCAACCAACCAACTCCCTGTTGTCAAGTCGGTTTCAACTCATAGCGACCCCTCCTTGAGTTTCCGAGGCAGTATCACTACGGAAGTAGATTGCCCAACCTGCCTTCCAAGGAATGGCCAATGGGTTTAAACCACCAGCCTTCTGGTTAGCAGTCAAATGATATGCAATATGTTCTTTGAAAATTCCAAGTAAATTGAGCTTTCCCCTTGATTTAGGTTCACAAAATAGAAATCTCATAAAAGATTCTGGGAAGAGGGGTTGGATTGGGATGTTTTCTCTGTATCTCCTACCTGTCTGTTCTCCGTTTTCTACATTGTCTCTAGCACATGAGAAAACTGTGGGGAGACTGCAGTTATATTACAAGCATTTCAAATAAGTAAACGTGCATTTTAGAATCTGCTGGCTGGTGTGAACAGTTAACGCATTCACCTGCTAAGCAAAAGATTGGAGGTTAGAGTCCATTCAGAGGCATCCTGGGCAAAAGATTTGGTGATCTACTTCTGAAAATCCTGCCACCCAGTGCCCTACAGAACTCAGTTCTATTCTGACACATGTAGATTCGCCATGAGTTGAAATCAACTCAAGGCAACTTTTTCTTTAATTATATACTTAACAGATAGTAGAAAAACTGTAGTTATCACAGTAAAACCATTTTGTAGATATTCTTATTCATGATGAGACTAAAACTGAAAAAAATGAAAGGTGAAACAAAATTCAAGAAAAAAATTAATACTGATGAAGCACAGATACAAAAAAAAACCCATACATATAGAATGGAAAAGATTGAACCTTGAGAAATACTACATTATCTTACTCTAAACTTTGCTACACCTTATGAAGTAAGTCATTATTATAGAGATATCAGAGAAAAATTTACCACATCTCAGAGAAGGGAAATAAATGCTCAAGGCACAACCAAATTTTGAACTCAGGCTTTCTGACTCCAAAGCCTTTGTGTTAATCACATCATATGTTCCTCATCCCATTCAAAATCTGTTTTCTAAAGCCGAAATTATAAAAAACATACTTTATCTAGGCATTTCCTCTCTATGCTTTGAGCACTCAAAGTCTATTTGCATGGTTCACACTGACATGCCCAGTTTTAGATTTTCCCTTACGACAAAGGTGCTTTCACCTATTTATGATTTATCTACCTGTAGCCCAGGAATCTGCAAGGGGCTTGAGATAAAATGATGATGAAATATCATTGGTCTCTATTTTCATGGACATTACAATCCTAGGGAGGAATCAGATACATCTTTTAAAAAATCATGCAAACACATATCTAATGACAAATTGAATGATTTACTACAATAGAGCATCATGTGGTTTTAAAACAGCATAGACAAGGATGAGTGAGAAGTTGATAATTCCACAAAGAAGTGATACTTTCACAGAGATTGAACAAAGAGATACAGTTAATTACATGAACTGGGAATAATGAGGAAAGGAATACCAGAGGGAACAGCACATGCAAAAAATTCCTATGATTGGACACAGCCAAAGGGATTTGAGGAAGAGACAGAAGTCTCTTGTTTCGAGTTAGAGTTTGATTTCAAGGGTACCTCATGAGAAGGCCAGAGAGGATGTATGGGTAAGACATGGGGAAGATTTCAGAATAGGGTAAGATTTTTTGTAAGCATCCAATGCAACTATTTGGAGCTATTATTTTCTGTCCCACAAGCTTAAGTCTCATTTGCACTTTAGTGATCAGTTCCTTCACAAGATACATTCATATAATTACTTACTAGTGTCCTCCAAAGAGATTAGCACAATACTAGGCACTAGGAGCATTATGAAATTGATAATAAAAATGAATTATAACACTACTACATAATATAAATGATTTTAGTCTAAATAAAAAAATCTGTGCTAAAACAACAACAACAAAATTTTAGACATTTTTATTACTAGACAGTTTTCAAGGAAATACAATTCTGGTTTTGACAGTTATCACATTCACCAGGCGTGAGAGGAAATTCATCCCATGAATACAGTGATGTCACCACAATAAAGTGTTTCTCTGGGTCACTGGATCATGTTTAGGAAAGTGGCATCTTGGCTTCACCTTGTCTGTTACTTCTATTTTAATTAATATTATAATAGAATAAGTCTAATTCAGACCATAGCCCGTTCCATCAACTTCATCTTCTATACCTATTTTTTCTCACATGCACAAGTTTCTATAGTCAGGCTTGATTCTAAGTACATTACCATAAGTAACAGAAAGTATGGAGGATGTTCACACCATTTGCCCATTCACTCTGTTGTTTTAATTCTGAGCATTTTGCATAATATCTTCTCATATATATCATGTTAGGAACTTTGGTAGTGTAGTGGTTAAGGTTTTTGGTTGCTAACCAGAAGGTCACTGGTTCAAACTCACCAGCTGCTCCATGGGACAAAGATGACACAATCTACTTCCGTAAAGATTTTCAGCCTTGGACTCAGTGAGGTTTCTATCAGTCAGAATTGACTTGATGGTAATGAGTTTAGTTTTGAAACATATAAATGGCTAATATAATTTAAATTCTACCTCCAAATTATACTCTGAATTCTCAAGCATGTAACTAAAGTTATTATCTAAACATGTTTTTTAGTATTAGTAGGAAAACCATTATAGCTGAACACAGTTCTAAGAATATAATTTTATTTTAATGCCAACTGATCATTACATAATTTCTCTGTTTTAGTTAATATCCAACCTGCATTTCTGGAGGGAAGATACTATAATTGTAATGAGAAATAAATCTTATGGACAATAACTTTTATTGAAAACCCATACTGACATAAGCACAATATTCAATATTGTTCATGGTTTACTAAGATACATATAGACATATACATAAATATAGTTTTCTTTATATTTCCCACATTATCAGTTTTCAGAGAAAACTAGAGAATGTAATTTAATCTAAAATAAAAATTAAATTTTATTTAAAATAATAAATATTAAGGACAAAAGATCCCTTGTGCATACAGAATGCCTGTTCTGATGGAGGTAGTCCATTCCTTGCAAGCTAAGCATCTCACAATTCTTTCATTACTGGTCTTTCACCCATTTTATGTTTGCTTGTTGAAAAATTACATCTCTTTTCTAAGGAATGATAAAATATTCTCAAGCTTTGTACTTCATATACAGCTAAAGACACATTTTCTTGGCACGTAGAGATTTAAAAATAAAAGGGAGAAAAGAAAGGAAGACAATAGACTAAATATCAAGCATCAAAATAGCTTTAGCACAAATTGATTTTGAAAAAAAAAAGTTGGAATTCCAAAAACTCATTGAAAATATCTCTGTCTCTCTGTCCTTGATGGTATCTTGTCTAAGTCCCTGTCCACCTGTGGTCAGGGCTGGTGAGTGTTATAGAATCATTAAAGGTGGTGGGAAGGCTACTGTTAAATCTTGTTTATACATGGTGTTTTGTTTACCTAGTGCTCCTCTAACAGGAAAATACCACAATCGGGATGGCTTTAACAAACAGGAATTTATTCTCTTACAATTTTGGAGGCTAGAAATCTGAGTTCAAAGTGCCAGGCTTGAGGGTTCCGGCAAGATGGCGGACTAGGCAAAAGGATTGCACAGACCCTCTTCAACAAAGAAAATGGAAATCAACACAGACACAGAAGATAATCTTGGACCCCTGATCCTTGAAGGAAAGGATGCAGAATTGGACTAAACCCCAACT
>NW_006921838.1:3670955-3672070 GCF_000298275.1 Orycteropus afer afer
TTTTCTCCAAAGTCATATAAATGTAGAACACCCCCTCTTACAGCACCCTAGGTGATTTTTCTTCAAGAAATATTAATTGAGCACCAATGAGATTCTAAGCAAAAAGCTACGTGCTGAAAGATAACCAATTAAGTTTCTTTCCTCATAGAATTTTTACCAGGTAAACATGCAAATACACAAAAAGATAAATTTAGTAGAATACAATAGTTTTAGTGTTTTATTCAGGGCATTACAGAAGTCCAGCAGAATAATATTCGCTCAACTTGGTGGTAGGAGTGAGTGGATATGCAAAGATATTAGAAGAGGTGACAAGATGTTAGAAGAGGTCCAAGTTGATCAGAGTTTAGCAAGATACAAAGATAGAGTGCGGACAGAGGATGGGAAAATAAACTGGAGATCCTTACCCAGGACTGGGTCAGGATTTGTGCTGGATCTATAAGCACATCAGTCTTGGGTACCACTTGAAGACTATCAGCCAAGGAAGAGAGTGGGGCAGATGAGGTTGAAGAAGCAGACACAGTCTTGAGTCATGGAGGGGTAGAAAGCTGTGACAGACAGCTTAGATTTTCCCCTGGAAGTGATGCATTGCCAGAAAAGAGTTCAAAGGAGAGTGAGATGATCTCATTTGCATTTTGGATGATACACTCTGCAAATAATGTGGAGGAGGGATTTGAGAGGGGAGGAGGACAGGGTGCTTGGAGACTAAGTGTGCTCTTAAAAGACTTTAGGTGAGAGCTGATGTGGACTTCAACTCTCAATAGAGATGCAGAAATATAGAAAACATGCTTTGAATTATTCAACGAACAGTTTGATTTTTTTTTTTTTTTCCTTTTGCCAAAGAAACATAAGTGTTCTGGTTACGTAGTGCTGCTCTGATGAGAAATATACACAAATGGCATGGCCTTAACAAACAGAAGTTTATTCTTACAATTTGGAAGCTTTAAGTCCAAGTTCAAAGTGCCAGGCTCTAGGGGTTGGGTGAAAGCCCCTCAACTTTGGGGTCCAGCTCTGCCTCCTGCTCCCAGCCCACTGGAGCTAGAGGCATTTCTTCACTCAGCTGTTGGCTGCTGATGCTGAGAAGCCCCAAGGTTGACAAGTAAAAAGGCACAGTCCCA
>NW_006921838.1:3673580-3674852 GCF_000298275.1 Orycteropus afer afer
GTAATACTTATTGAGATCTGGCTGTGAATGTTAAGTTGTCTCTCCCACCATGTCCATCTGAGATAAAAGTTCTTTGAGTATAATTATGTCCTTTGATATATGAGAAAACTGAAGGTTAGAAAGATTTCATAACATATTCCATATCATATATTATTGGCACATGCGTTTTGAATCAATCTTAATTCAGAAGGCCATTTCAGAAACATTAACATTTGGTATACACTGTTTGACAGAGATAATTTTGACTAGTTTTTTTTTTTTTTCACACTCCCCAAATTATAAACTATTAAGCTTTCAAATTAAAAAACAATGATTGTGAAGTCAGATAAACATTCTTATCCATGGCCGAGCCCACCCCATCCCATCTCAGATATCTGTTGTACTGCTGACCTAGGGTTAAGGTGAGTAGAGGAGGGTTTGAATATAAGATGTTGTGTGCTGCCAAGTGTATTCAAAGCTACCCTATGGAAGAGATTAGAATTGTACCACAGGGTTCCCAAGGCTGTAATCTTTGTGTAAGCATATTGCCATGCAGTGGCTGGTGGCTTCAAACCCCCAGCTTTTTGGCTAGTAACCAAGCACTTAACCACTGTGCCACCAGGGTTCATATGAGAGTTGGCTACCCATTGCCATAGAATTGATTCTAAATCGTAGTGACTATATAGGACAGAGTAGAGCTGCCCCATAGGTTTTTCAAAGCTTTAATTTTTACAAAGGCAGACTGAGAATAGGATGTTGTTGTTATGAGCCATCGAGTTGGACCTGACTCATAGCAACCCCTCTTTGGGTTTCTGAGGTGGTATCACTACGGAAGTAAATTGCCCAACCTTCCTTCCAAGGAGTGGCTGGTGGGTTTGAACAACCAGCTTTCTGGTTAGGAGTCAAGTGCCTTAGGCACTAAGCATAGGATAGGAAGTCAAAAAGACCAGGTTGAGAGATATAGTTTTGTCTGAAAGAAGGCCTTGGGAAGGTTTCAGAAAATCATATATTTATCATAATAATTTATCTCAGAAAGGATCATGAGTCAGTTTAAATAAACTGTTCATTCTCTAAAAAATTACCTGTTCTTTATTCTTATTTTGTTTCTTATTAAAAAAGCTAGACAAACAACACATTTCCTTTTTGAAGAGTTGTCAGTATGCTAACACTTAATTCATTTTCTAAATATATTTAAAAGCTTACAGGTTCTTTTCTCTTGCCAATCCATACTTTGGAGAAGATATATTACACATTGGAAATGATTATGTGATATTGTTCTATAATATGGCCTTA
>NW_006921838.1:3675635-3682549 GCF_000298275.1 Orycteropus afer afer
TATATATATATATATATATATATATATATATATGTTGGACAGTCTCTTTTTTTAAAAGTAAACAATAATTAAAAAAAACCCTTCTATTAAGAAATCATTTATATAGAAAATTGAAGTCCTTCAAAATTGGGATGAGTAATAAGAATATAGAGAAAATCAAGGTTGTCTGTTTTTCACATTATAGATTATAAAGCAAAGATTTTACACTTTGACAAGCTTGCTTCTATATAAAACCCATAGCCATTAATTCATTTTTGAGTCTTAGAAAATTTATTGGACAGGGCCAAACTACCCCATAGCGTACCCAAGGCTGTAATTTTCATGGAAGCAGACTGCTACATCATTCTGTCATGGAGCAACTAGTGGGTCCAAACCATTGACTTTTCAGTTAGCAGTTGAGTATTTAACCACTATACCAATGGAACTCTTTTACTTCTAAATATCTCATTCATAAATGAACCAAGGATCTAAATGTGAAAAATAAACCATAAAATCTTGGAAGAAAACATAATGGTTCAGGACTTAGTTTTTAAACATAAATTCTTAAATATGACAGACACCAAAAGCATGAGCAACAAAAGATAACAATGGATAAATTGGACTTCATCAATATTAAAACTTTTGTTCATCAAAGGACTATATCAACAAAATGAATATAGATTAAGAGAATTATACAAAGAACTCTTACAGCTTTAAAACACAAAGATAGACCATTAAAAATGGAGAGAGAATTTAAATAGATAGTTTACTAAAGAAGAAATACAAATGGCCAATGTACATGACAGAATGTTCAACATCATTAAGGAAATTTAAATGAAAACCACAATGAAATATTAGTTTCCTCCACTAAAATGCGTAAGTATTTTTGTTTGTTTGTTTTTTTTAAAGGGAAACAGCAAGTATTGGTCAGGATATAGAAAAACTGAAACCTTCCTCCACTGCTGATTGGACTGTAAAATTGTACAGCTACTGAGGAAAAGAGTTTGGAGGTCCTTCAAAACATGAAACATAAAATAACCACATAATTAAGTAATTCCATTCCTCAGTATATATCCAAAAGAAATGAAAGCAGCAACACATACAGATGCTTACACACTAACATTCATTGCAGAACTATTCACAGTAGCCAAAAGGTCAAAATAATGAAGATGTCAATTGATGAAGGAATGGATACACAAAATATGGTACATACATGCAATCGGATATTACTCAACAATGAAGAGAAATTAAGTTCTAATGCCTGGTACCACATGAATGAAGCTTGAAAACTTTATGCTGAATGAAATAAGTCAGATACAAAAGAAAACAAATGTATATGATCCCACTTATATGAAATATTTAGAATAAAGAAGTATATAGACACCAAAGTTTATTATTGGTTAGCACAGGCAGAAGATATCAGAAAGAATCATTACTTAGGAGGCACTGAGCTTCTGGTAAGAGTAACAGAAAAATCTGAAAATGGATAGCAGTGATGATGTACAACATGATGGATGTAATTAATGGTAATTATTTGTTCATGAAATAATATTTAAATTAAAATTGTTTTGTATATGTGTGTGTGTGTGTGTGTGTAATAATTAAAAAGAACTGTCAGAATATTTCCTTCAAATAAAAATCTAGGATTTAAATCCAGGAATCCAAATGTTCTTGATAATTTTACTGTGTGAAGTTACCAACTATAGAAATGTAAAAATACTGACAGTCTAAATTTTTACAAAATTCAGTTCACAAACTTTTAGGACCAATGAAAATTTTCAAGTCACATGAATGACTTATATAGACTGAACTGGGACTTGAGTTCACACAGATAGAACGTTCAATAAAAGTATATGCATGTTTCTACTTCATATGCTCTTAGTATTGGTCAAAATTCAGGGAAACACTGTTATTGATGTGTTTAATAATAACAAACTCGATATATACATCCTGTTTGTTTAATCATCGTTAAAATGAAAATGTATTTATGTACTTACATTTTGTGCACTTTATCAGTTGGAAACGGTATTCAATATTCAATAATTGATTTCTCTTTTCCTATACTAAAATCTTATAACCCCAGAGTTTGCTATCCCAAGTAGTAAAGGCAAAAGATGAATAGCTTCCATTCATCCTCTTGCATACTTTTGATGACTTAGATCACCAACATTCTAGAATTTGGAACGTACCTGTTTTGGACTATCTGTATGGCCCTCCTGTACTTAATGAGATCTCTTGAACCTTAAGCCAGAACTGGGACCAGCTGAAGGTGTTTGCTTGTATGGAGCCAGCCCCAGGCACAGGACACAGTAAGCCAGCACCAGGACCAGTAGAAGATGAGTGTATGTCCCTGGGGCAGGCTGGGTAAGCGAGCAGGGCAGGGGAGACCAGGAAATGAGCAGAGCAGCATAGAACAGCTAGGGGAGACCAACTTGTCTATCAGTTTGTCCTACTGTGATGGCTTGAGTGTTGCTGTGAGGCTGGAGGCTATGCCACCGGTGTTTCAAATGCTAGTAGGGTAATCCATGGTGATCAGGTGTCAGGGGAGCTTCTAGACTAAGACAGACATGTGGAGAAAAAAAGAAAAAAAAACAGACTAAGACAGATGTGGAAATAGGGGGACGCTATCCACTTCTCAAAGTATTGGCCAGTGGAAACCTTATGAATAGCAGTGAAACATTGTGCAATATATTGCTGTTAGATGACCCCTCAAGTCTGAAGCCACTCAGAATATGACAGGAGAAGAGCTGCCTCTCCAGAGCAGAGCTGCCTTGAGTCATGTGCACAGAGTAAAGTTTTCAGGAATCCCATTTGCTGATGTGGCACATCTCAAGATGAGACGAAACAGCTGCAAACATCCACTAATAATTGGAACATGGAATGTATGAAGTATGAATCGAGGAAAACTGGAAGTTGTCAACAATGAAATGAAACTCAAAGATTGATTTCCTTGGTATTAGTGAGCTAAAATGGACTGCTTTTGTCCATTTTCAAACAAGGGATCATATGACCTATTATGCCAGGAATGACAAATTGAAGAAGAATGGCATGGCATTCATCACACAAAGAATGTATCAGTATTTATCCTGAAGTACAATGCTGTTAGTGATAGGTAATATCCATACACCTACTAGGAAGACCAATTAATACTACTATTATTCAAATTTATGCACCAACCACAGAAGCCAAAGATGAAGAAATTGAAGATTTTTACCAACTTCTGCAGTTTGACATTGACCAAACATGCAATCAAAATGTGTTAATTATCACTGGTGATTGGAATGCAAAAGTTGGAAACAAGGCTCTGGGAATTGACGGAATACCCACTGAGATGTTTCAACAAATAGATGCTGCACTGGAGGCACTAACTCATCTATGCCAAGAGATTTGGAAGACAGCTATCTGGCCAACTGACTGAAAGAGATTCCTATTGGTACCCATTCGGAAGAAAGGTGATCCCACAGAATGTGGAAACTTTCGAACAACATCATTAATATCACACGTAAGTAAAATCTTACTGAAGATAAATTTAAAAATGGTTGCAGCAGTATACTGACAGAACACTTCCAGAAATGCAAGCTGGACTCAGACACGGACATGGTGTGAGGAATATCTTAGCTAATGTCAGAGGGATTTTGGCTATAAGCAAAGAATACCAGAAAGATGTTTACTGGTGTTTTATTGACTATGCAAATGTATTCAATTGTGGGGATCATAACAAATTGTGGATAACACTAAGAAGAATAGGAATTCCAGAACATTTAATTGTACTCATGAGGAACCTGTGCATAGACCAGGAGGCTGTCGTTGGAACAGAACAAGAGGATATTGTATGGTTTAAAATCAGGAAGGGAGTATTTCAGGGTTGTATCCTTTCACCATACTTATTCAATGTATCCTTTCACCATACTTATTCTGTATGCTGAGCAAATAATCCGAGAAGCTGGACTATATGAAGAACAATGCGGCATCAGGTTTGGAGGAAGATTCATCAACAACCTGAGATACACAGAAGATACAACCTTGCTTGCTAAAATCAGGATAACTTGGAGCACTTACTGATGAAAATTAAAGACTGCAGTCTGAAGTATGGATTACACCTCAATATAAAGAAAACAACTATCCTCACAACTGGACCAGTAAGCAGCATCATGGTAAATGGAGAAAAGATTGAAGTTGTCATAGATTTCATATTACTTGGATCCACAATCAACACCCATGAAAGCAGCAGTGAAGAAATCAAAAGATGTATTGCATTGGGTAAGTGTTGCAAGAGATCTCTTTCAAGTGCTAAAGAGCAAAGATGTCTCCTTGAAGACTAAGATGTCCCTGACACAAGCCATGATATTTTCAATCACCTCATATGCATGAGAGAGCTGGACAATGAATATAGAAGACCAAAGAAGAATTGATGTTTTTGAGATGTGGTGCTGCAGAGGAATCCTGAAAGTACCATGGACTGCTAAAAAAACTAACAAATCTGTCCTGGAAGAAATGCAGCCAGAATGTTCCTTGGAAGAGACAATGGCTAGACTTGTCACCTACTTTAGTCATGTTGTCAGAAGGGACCATTCTCTGGAGAAAGATGTCATGCATGGTAAAGTAGAGGAGCAACGAAAGAAGGGAAGGCCCTCAACAACATGGATTGACATGGTGGCTGCAGCGGTGGGCTCGGGTCTATTAGGGATTGTGAGGCTAGCACAGGGCCATACAGTGTTTTGTTCTGCTGTACATAAGGTCACTATGAGTCAGAGACAATTCAGTAGCACCTAACAACAACAAAAACAACAACAACTTGAACCTTAAACATTTTAAATGTAATGTTTAGTTTCATATTTTTAGTTGTATGTTCTCTTCCATTGCCTGATACTTTATCTGAACAATTTGTATTATCTCTAGATACACCAAAATAGGCACACTGTGATAATATCATTAGCCAAGTATGGATTCAATAATTCAATTATCCATATAAATTGATAGGTATATCTTTAATAAGGAAAATCTTGTCCTAAACATTAACTTGAATCTGATCAGGCCATAGGTCTAACTTACAAGATAGAAACCACTATGGGGATAAAGGAATAAGTTAAATAACACTAAGAGGGTATACTCAGATAAATCTAGAAGATGGAAGACAAGTTATATGATCCATTTAAAGGTCAATGTCATAAATGAAAAAAGAAATAAAATGAAGATTGTTCTAGATTAACAAAGACCAAATGGACAGCTATTTTGACAGCTAACCAGAGGGCTGGCAGTTCAAATACACCAGCCTCTCCTCAGAAGGAAGATTGGGCAATCTACTTCTGTAGTGACACCCTCTCGGAAACCCAAGGAGGGGTTGCTATGAGTTGGATCCGATTCGACAGCAGTGAGTAAAGGGACATAACTAAATGCAATATGTAGACATGTATTGTATCTAAAGTCAAAGAAACCAAGAGTAAAATCCACTTTGGGAATAACCAGAAGAATTTGAATGTAAACAGGGTCATAGATGGCACTGAAAACTTGGTTAGTTTTTGTTGTTGGTGATAAGATTATTATACTTATATAGGAGATGTCTTTAATTTTTATTGATTCATATGAAATATGTAGATTGCTATGAGTCAAAATTGACTTGATAGCAGTGGGTTTTATTTTGTTAATAGTTTCAAATTTATATTTCACTTTATTTAAAAATATTCTGGGAAAAAAAATCAGTAGGGTGAATATGCTAAAATATCACTAATTGTTAAATCTGGGTGATATGATTAATTACTTATATCTACTATTATTCTATATGTTTAAGAAGTTTCATAATAAAATTGAAGAACACAAAGAAAATCCTAATGCATATTGCTAACAAGAAATTGAAACATTTAACTTTCAGTGAGGAAAAAATAAATTATAACTATGTTATGATAGGGAATGAAGGAGATCCACATTTGATAGTGGCATCATTATTGACCTACTATGACTGCATCTGGAATAAGATGGTTGAGAATATAGAGCTAAGACCTAAAGTATGAAGTATATAGAATAATTTCCTATTCTGATCCTCTGGTCAATGCTCAGTGTGGGTTTTCATTCATTTATCCACAAATATTTGAGTGTAATACTTCATACACATTGTTGTTGTTGTTATTTGCCATCGAGTCGGCCCCAACTCCTAGCGACCCCTCCTTGGGTTTCCAAGGCAGTTATCACTATGGAAGTAGGATTGCCCAACCTTCCTTCCGAGGAGTGGCTGGTGGGTTTGAACCGCCAGCCTCCTGGTTAGCAGTCAAGTGCCTTAGGCACTATGCTACCAGAGCTCCTTTCATACACATATCTCATAATATAAAGATTAATAGGGCACAGTCCTACACTGGAGTAAATCAAGAGGAGACAAAGCCAGTCAATCTGATACCCCACATTGCTACAAACTCAAAATATGAATACATAGTTATGAAGGCAGAGAAGAAGGAATTACTCATACTGCCTTGGTGTCTCTGGTGTCTTGAAGAATACGTATGAGTTCATTAGTTAAGAAGGAGGAAACACTTGGTAGGAAGAGGAAATAATATATTAAATGATCTGAGATGAGAAAGGAATTTTCAAAAATCATAAGAAGCAAGAAATTCAGTACAAGATCTAGATACACTTTAAGGAAATGATGCTAGATAGGAAAGTTTGAATCAGACTCTGAAGGCATTTGTGTATCAAATTGAGGAATTCAAGTACAATTTGGTATTTTATTTTAATGTAATATTAAAAATTATCTTAGATGACATGGAAAGCTAATAATAAGAAGAGTTGCTTTCACTTCATTTGTTTAAACTTCTGTCCTCCAGGAAAACTTGAGAATAATTTACTCTGCTGAAAAAAAAACAAATAAAAATTTTAAAACTCTAAAAATGGACTGAATTCCTAGGAGAGTTACAATATAAACCTCCATTGCACTCTTCTTGAATTTC
>NW_006921838.1:3683939-3684824 GCF_000298275.1 Orycteropus afer afer
CATAGGGTATCCAAGGCTATGAATCTCTGTGGAAGCAGACTGCTGAATCTTTCTCTGACAGAGCAGCTGGTAGGTTTGAACAATCAACCTTTAGGTTAGCAGCCTAATGCTTTAACCACCACACTACCAGTTTGGTTTAGCTAGTAAAGAATGTCTACTTTAAGCATTGTGTGCTTTTAAGAACTTTCTACATGGGATCTAATTGACAATAGCCACTCAAAATATCAGACAGGAACCTTAGAGGGCAGTGTATTTAGGTTAATGTGGGGAGGAACAACTCAGAAAAGCAGGGGAAGAATGGTTGCACAACTGGAGAAATGTAATCAATGACACTGAATTGTATGTGCAGAAACTGCTGAATTGGTGTCTGTTTTGCTGTACATATTCTCAACAATGACTATGTAAATTTACAAAGAGAAATGTGTCTGCAAAATGGTGTTTCTATTCAGTTAACCTGCCCTAAATATATCTCTTCTTTCTTTAGTTCTTCCAAGAGATTTTTATTAATAATTATCATGTGTCCTGGAAGAAGGGCAGCTGGAATGCTCCATGGAAGTGAGAATAGCCAGACTTTGTCTCACCTACTTTGGTCATATTGTAAAAAGGGTCGCTATGAGTCAGAGACGACTCGATGGCACCTAACAACAGTCATGTCAGGCAGTAGGTGACGGTCCACAGGTAAATTGAAATTCAAAACCCCCAAACAAAGAGAATTTCCTGTTTCCTCTATCAATAACAAGAGATTGTATTTCTCAAAACATTGTTTGTTGTTGTTGTTAGGTGTTGTTGTGTCATTTCTGACTCATAGCGACCCCATGCACAGCAGAATGAAACACTGCCCGATCCCGCGCCAGCCCCACAATCCCTGCTATACTTGAGCCCATC
>NW_006921838.1:3685819-3687308 GCF_000298275.1 Orycteropus afer afer
TTTTTGTCTCTTATGATTGGTGTGTCCTGCTGGGAATCAACCACCTATTACAGTCAAGGACTGCTATCTCTGATGCCACTCAGTTGTTTTACTATAATAGCAGATTTCCAGTTTTGTTTTTTTTTTCCCCCCCTCATTTGAGAGCATCCTTCCCATAGTCAAGGCATAATGGGATGTGCTAAGAGGCAATTGCCATCATGAACTGTGGAGTAATCCCCTCCTATTAAATCTAAGCTAGGTTAATATCCAGGCTCCCTGTTAATGTTTAATTGCACATTAGTGCTTCAGAAAACAGGGATATGGCCACCAAGGAAGGGAAAACAATTGCTTAACTTGAGTCTCTCTTAGATCTTCAGAAATGCACCCAATTACCAGGAAGGCAATTTAGATTAAAATGAGATTGGGGAAGCTATAAAAAAGCAGTAAATAAAGAGGTGGAGTAAGGGACAGAAGTCCAGGAAGACTTCTAAGAAAGGCAGATGCAACATTCTACTAAGAGATACAGAATATAAGGATGAAAACTAGAAAAGGAAAATAAGGCAAGTATAGTCACAAAGGACCATGGGAAATGACAAGTTTTACAATACAAGTTGTTTTCTTTTCATTTCCCACTCCTTTCTTCAGACTCTGAACAGTGAAAGGCCAATATTATTTAAAATAGCCCCATTCCACAAAGCATTGCAGTAATTTTGTGATTTCTGAAGGTCTCTCTTTAGAAAACTTGTTCTAAAAGCAACATGTATTTTTCCATGTGGAGAACAGAATTTATAAAGTTCTGCATTTCTTAAGGTTGTCAGTTATAGAGCCAACCCTGGTATAAGTGCAAGATTTGAGGTAGCTAAGGATTTATTCCTTTAATAACCCTGATCACAAAGAATAGAAATTTTTAATTCAAAAATTTCAGAATGTATTAACTATTTTCTTATTTTCCTAAACAAATTATGCTAAATACAGTATAATTTTTTAAAAAAACAATATTATAAACACAAATTATATAATTGAATTGCAAACATAACTAGCTCTAGAGTTATTTCTGATAACCCAAGGCACTAATTTCAAACTAAAAACAAAACAAAGTAAAACAAAAAACTTTTTTTAAAAAATTTTATATTGCTTTTCCTATTTTATTATCAATGCGTTATTTCTTTTTTTATATTCCCTCTTTTGCATACACATACACACACATACATATTCATACATACATGCACATACTTTAATTTTCAAAGTGGTAGGGCCCTGCAACTAGGAAATTTCTACTAGGATACTACGAAAGAATTTTTATCTGACTGGGGCTCACCTACATTGGATCAGTAACTCCCAAGTAACTTGTCACTTGCACTGTGGTTAAATATAGCCTGCATATGGCTCAAAACATCTGTGATTTTACATTCATGCATAAATTATTCTGTACAGTGGAGTTATTGCAGAAAGCACCCTCCTATCACCATGGTTACCAATCCTTCCTGTAGAGCTCTCTATTCACATTTAC
>NW_006921838.1:3695848-3697165 GCF_000298275.1 Orycteropus afer afer
CGGGTCTGGAATGTCCTTGGGGTTCTTGGCAAGTGGAGTCTGTTCTTAAGTCCCTGGAATCTGGGAGAACACTGTCACTTTAAATATCCAAAATGGTCAAGCCACTTATAAACAATCAAAATGGCTGCACACTCCGGACAGGCAAAAGTCCACAGCTCAGCCCAACCTCCTCTTCACTGCTTCCCTTTTTATTCCCCAGCCACCAGAGCAGACCTCTGTGCAGTCCATGGCTAGTAGGTTAATTCTTAGTTCCTACCACCACTTGGCAATATCCAAGCTGTCTGTGCCGTCACGATCGCTGCCAGACCACAGCTCCGTATGTCTCCTTTTTTTGGTGTTTTCATGCAAATTCTTCTGCTAGTTGGAGTTTAGTCCACTTCTATATCCTTCCTTTCAAGGCTCAGAGTTCAGGATTATCTTCTGTATCTGTGTTAATTGGCTCCCCTTTGTTGAAGAGGGTCTGTGCAGTCTTTCTGCCATTTCTGCCATCTTCCTGTCTTTAAGCATTAATTGAATAATTACCTTAAACATATACAGTGACATTTATATCAAAATAAAGAGATAAATTATAAGAAACACCTATTAACATGTATTGATGAGCTAGAAGAAAACAAACGTGTCAAAGACTAAATAAAAGGAGAAATCCAGGAACAAAAAAATAAAACATTGATGTTAAATCTCATCTATAAGGAATTTGCCACATTTATTTAAATATAGCCCCAGGTTTACAAACTCAAGGGAAGTTTGGGCTAGAAGACAGGGCATTGACTCTCCATCTGTGGGGAGGTGACTAAAAAAAGTCCATATAGAGATCCATAACATAATAGCTACACTTTTATAATAGGACAAATTATGTTAAATACTGATCCTCTTCTCTGAGGATCCAAAGGAAATTTATTAGTATGAACTTTGATTCTAAATGGAATGGAAAATATATTTTCTAAGAATTCATAATCATAAGCCAACTTTTAGACATTGTTGCAAGGTAAAATCATAGTAATTGAATGATCTGAAGACTTCAAGCTAGGAATGTAATTTAAATTGTTTCTGGTCAGCAGTTCATAGACATGTAGAAGAAGCAAAGACATATACCTTTTGGAGGAATCCATTTATAACCTAGCCCTTGAAAAATCCCCACAAATTATGTTCAAAAAATGGGATCTCCATCTCAAATTCACAAAACACTCAAAAAAAGTAAGTAAAAGAAGAATAGAAAAATAAAATTTGTGAACTTTACCTATTATAATGATCAGGAGCTCTGGTAGCATAGTGCCTAAGGCACTTGTCTGCTAACCAGAAAGCTGGCAGTTCAAACCC
>NW_006921838.1:3697600-3704417 GCF_000298275.1 Orycteropus afer afer
ACTTTTATAAATAAAATCCCTTTCTCATTCTCTCAGTCTATCTATATGCTTACTCACACACACACATCACACATTGTTGAAATGAAAGAAAAGGATAAATTAAAAGATACATTTCATAATGCAGTACAGAATGAAACAACATTTTAATATGCAATATTTATGGATATACATGCAATATATAACTAGGTAAAGATTGAGAATTTTCCAATAGTTAATGGAAAACAATAATACGGATTCAGAATGCCCAAGATATTCCAAGCAGGAAATCTCACATAAACACACTGCAGTGAAATTGCAGATTACCAAAGAAAAGTAGAAGATCTTAAAAGCATCCAAAGATTAAAGACATATTTTTTCATAGGACTACTAATTAAATTAGCTCTAGTAGCATACTGTCTAAGGCACTTGACTGCTAACCAGAAGGCTGGAAGTTCAAACCCATCGGCCACTGTCATGTCATAATGGGAGTGATTAGAGTTAAAATATTCTAAGGTCTTCTATTGTTTGGATGTAGATTAATGATATTGAATTGTACCAGAATTGGTATGTAGCTAATTTAAAATTTGTAGGGTAATTATTAAAATATAATTTAAAAAAATACTGCTTTTGAGTCAATTTCAACCTATAGTGACCCCGTAGGACAGAGTAGAACTTCCCCCATAGGATTCCTAAGGCTGCAAATCTTTGAGGAAGCTGACTGCCTCATCTTTCTCCCATGGAGCAGCTGGTGTATTTGAATGCTGACCTTCTGGTTAGCAGCTGAATGCTTCTCATGACTATAGATTGGAAAGTATGGAATAATAAGAATTAACAATCAATCCTGAAGAAAATAAGACAGTTGAAAAAGGCAGAAACAAAACAAAACTTAAAGAGTAAGATGAAGTAACAAAAGAAAGAAGGCATGCACAAAAAGCAGGACAGACAGAGGGCATAGAATTTGATGGTAGAAACAAACCCAAATGTTTAACAAATTACAAAAAGTGCAAATGGAATCAGTGATTGAAAAATAATTCTAAAGATTAAGAAGTTATAAAAAGACCAAAAGAATAAACCTAAAGAAAGTTGAACAAATTTCCTGAGGACAGAAAGAGGAAGGAAACACTGAAACAGGGCCAGGGTAGAGGTAGCAGACTCAGGACACTGTTGTAAAATCTCCTGAAACTAACAGGCAATAAGGAGGCTCTTTTCTCTGCAGGTCAATAAATCTTTGTTAAAGATCAGCAACAGTTCTTCGATCAGTTTTTAAGACTCACTAGACTAAATAATTTTCTATTTTCCTTTAAAACTTTTAAGCTATAATGATAAAGCATGTACGGTTTTGCAAAATCCAGGCTGAAAATTTTGCATTCCAATATGTGATGTTTTCACCTAGGTTGGATGTCAATAAATACAATTTTCTTCGGAAAAGAAATAATATCATATTTAATATCCAAAACACCAATGTTATGACATTCTTTCTCTTTTTTATAACTAAAAATTACATATAGATTTTTTAAAAACCTTACCTTCCATTCCTTTAACCTTTGTGTCAATTTCTGTAATTAAGTAATTTGTTCAAGGAAAAAATAAAAGAAAGATGAGGTAATAAGGCAGCCCTTCAGTGACAGAACACATTGCTGTGTTTAAGGCGGTACTCAGAGGTCAGAAGGAGAGTTAAGGTCATCAGTGTTATTTCATGACTTGCTTATGTTTGAAAAAGATTTATTCTGAAACCATTGTAGACTCACAGAAGAATTGCCAATATAATAACTCACCAAAACCAAACACACTGCATTGAGTTGGAGCCGACTCATAGCCACCCCTCCTTGGTTTTCAAGGCACTATCACTACATAAGTAGATTGCCCAATCTTCCTTCTGAGGAGTGGCTGGTGGATTTGAACCACCAGCCTTCTGGTTAGCAGTGAAATGCCTTAGGCACTACACCACCAGAGCTCCTGCACTAGTACAGTTGTCATATGCCATTCCCCCTGCATTCTCTAATGTTAAAACCTTACATTGTTGTTGTTGTTATGTGCCGTCGAGTCGGCCCCGACTCCTAGCGACCCCTCCTTGGGTTTCCGAGGCAGTATCACTACGGAAGTAGGATTGCCCAACCTTCCTTCCGAGGAGTGGCTTGGTGGGTTTGAACCGCCAGCGTCTGGTTAGCAGGCAAGTGTCTTAGCCACTATGCTACCAGAGCTCCCAAAACCTTACATAACCATAGTAAAATTATCAAAACCAAGAAATTAACATTGTCCAACTCTATTAAGTAAATCTAAAACTTTACTTGGATGTCTATACAACTCTATTACCTAAACCCAGCAATTTATTTCGATTTCTACTAGTGTCTTCTGTTCATCATTTATTATTATTATTATTTAAAAAATTATAAAATATTTAAAATCTTTGCAGAGATACTTTTATAATTGGATAATCTGTTCACCCTTTAATACATTACTGAGTGTCTATCAAATGCGGGAAGAATGTCCATAGTCCTAAATATGTACCATTTCATTAGTGTAACCTCTTTATTTAAACTTACTGTGCACTTCCTTTCCCATTTAGAATCATGCTGCACCAATTGGCTAATCTCATTCCAGCTCCTTAACCAAGGTGTGAACATCAATCATACAAAACACTAGAATGGATTTCCCTTGGTCCTGACATTTAAAGCTTCTCCATAAGCCATATAAATCAAGCTAGTATAAGGAAGTGCCAAGACTCTTTATTCCTTTGTCTTTATTCCTGTGGTGTGGTACATTACTGAGTGTAGCTCTTCTAGCCATGGTCTTTGTGGCACCTGTCAGATGACTGGGTAGAACTAAACAAATGTGAGGTGCTTTGTGACCTACCAAGGGGATTGGATAGCTTGTTAGTACCATAAATAGGGTACATATCACCCTTGTGGGTTTGGGGCCATGGAAATAAGGTGTATGGAACTCTAATGTCGGGATTGGTCCGTTTTATCATTCTTCCAGGCTTAAATGAGCCTTCATAGAGGCAGAATGAAGGATCTTACAACCATCAAGGGAGAAAATCTGGAAGTGGAACATGTCGTTAGACCCAAGATCCCTGCACTGAGACAATGCCAGAGCGTTGGCAGAGAGACCCAGCAGCAGAAGCAGCAGAACTGAGAGAGTGGCACCAGACAGAGAAGGAGAGAGGATGGGGCGAGAGCCCAAGGACCAAAGAGAGGCATGCTTGAAGCCGTGGTGGAGGGGAGACTGTCCTGATTGAAGAATTGTATCCTGATCATTCCTGAATATCAATTACCTGTTATTTCCTTAATAAACTCTGTCATCATGAGTATTGCCTATGAGTTCTGTGTGGCCATTGCAATGAATTATCAAACCCAGCACAGAAGCAGTTAGCATTGTAGGAGGGATGACAATTGGTGCCAGAATTGGTGAGATGGCTGGGGGATGGAAGCACGTCTGACCTCACAGGAAAAAACCTTGGGCTGCTGCGGGTGATTCTGTCTCCCCCTCATGAGGTTATAGGAGGTCAAAGGAGGATGTTACTCCCATACCCTTTTTGGAATTCCTTTGTGGAACAGGAAATGGCCAGTACTATAAGGCTTCATGAACTAATACTTGGCTTAAAACTAACAATTCAATGTTATAACATTCAGTTCTAGAGAGAATTGCTTCATTTCCCATAAATTCTCAGTTGGTTTATGGGTCCACATTGTTATAGTAACATTAGGCTAATCATGTTTTTTTTTTAATCAAGTGTATAAAGCTTTTATGACTATATGCAAAACAGGCTCCTAGAGCTACATGTCTCTATTGACTGATGCAAAAAAAGGCAAGGAGGCCACATCTCCTGACCTCCTCTAACCCCACAAGAGGAATACAGAATCACTATCAGTAGCCCAAGGCGTATTAGTGCAAGGCCAGACAAGCTGCCTCCCTCCAGCCCTTTCACTAATCCTTCCTCCCAAAGCACCCACCACCTCTCTCCTGGGTTCGATAATTGACCCCAGTGGCCACACAGAACTCAGAGATTATGGGATTTATTAGGAAAGCACCAGATTACAATTCAAATTTAGGAAAAAAGTTCAGTCTCTTTCCCAGCCTGCTGTCTCTCACCCAACAGTCTCTCACAGTCTCTCTCCCAGCAGTGCATGTCCCTGGGTGTCTCTCTCAGCAATGCATGTCTCTTGCGTCTCTTTCCCAGCAGCACATGTCTCTCAGGAGCGAGTTCCTTCTCAGCAGTATGTCCTTCTCACCCCGTAGACAGAGAGAGCTCTGCCTCTAGGACGCCTCCTTTTGAGACCGGCAGAGTGGCCAAACTAGCCAATCATAACATCAGAATACCAAGCACCCAAGAGAGAGCAAACCTCGCAGAACATTGCTTTGTGCCATACCCAACAGAAATACCCCAGGTGGATAACATTTACAATCAGGAGCTCCTCAGTTGCTCACGACAAATTCCACTGCCGAGTTTACAAAGACTTATGACTAGAAAAGCCGTACCAGGTAATTTACTACACCACAACTGGTAAAAGGCATTTTTCTTTTTCTGTAGATAATGAATTAACCCCTTGTAAGCAATGGGAAAATTTAAAAACATATGTTTTTAAAGTAGGTGAATGATATACTCACAATATGTCTGGAAATTAATTCTGAGGACAGGAAGAAGAAGAAGAAAAGACTAAAACAGGGAGAAGTGAGAGATAGAAGATTCAGTTAGGAGGCTGTTGGTAAGAAATGAGGAAGACCTGAACTAAATCTGGCAGAGAGATTAGAGAGCAATGGTTGAAACAAGATTTCTATGAAGGATAATCAACAGAATTTGGTGTCTGTTATATGGGTGAGGGGAGTGATAGAATAGTCAAAAGGAGATCAGAAAAATAAAATTTCAATTGTGCTAGATTAGCTGGTTGGTTACCTCATCCAAAGAGGTAAAAAAATACAAGATATGTTGGAGAAGAGATGGAAAAATAATTTCAGCTTAGTACTTATTGAATTGTGTGTGCTTGTCACACATCAGCACTGGAATTTCCAAGAAACAGTTGAGTATGGTTGCATATTACCCTAGACAATGTATAATAGGTACTTCTCTAGTTAAAAACCTTTCTTAGTTTCTCAGACAAATACCAAGCACAACTGATAAAGTCCATGGTTGAAGAACTATGACTTCCTTAATGGCCAAGATAAGTATATTTCACTGAAATTACTGACTATTCTTCTGAGATGAAGCACACCATGTTGATCCTCACGAGATCACTTTTCCAATCACAGTGCAATTTTTGACATATTTGTTCCCTTTTCCCTTGATATCTCTTTTAAAACTTTCTTGTTCTATAATCCAACTGAGAAATACAACAAATCTTCTCTGAAAGGAATCAAAAGCTATCTGGTTAAGGGATTACAGAGTGAATTGAAATAGTTGGTTGTTTTTTTTTTCCTTTAACAGAATTGTGTAACATGTACTTTATATTCTGCTCTATTACTTTTCCTGATATTTGAAAAGATACATACTCACACATCCATTCAACAAATATCTGTTGAGTCCTTCCTTTATCCTAGTACACAGGTAGGATATTGCAGATATTTGTCAAACATGGCAAACATTTCCAAGAAGCTGTTGGGTATTATGAAATATCACTCTACCACTTAAAAAGTAGGCAGTAGGACAATAGACATGAATAACAGTTAAGCTAATAAGAAGCCAATTAACTGTTTTAGTTTTGGTGATGGTTATAACAGTGGTAGGGAAAAATATATTGAGTCCCAGTCTATACATATTGAACATTTGAGAACCAAAACCAAAACCAAAGCCACTGCCATCAAGTCGGATCCGACTCGTAGCAACCCCTCCTTGGGTTTCCGAGGGAGTATCTCTATGGAAGTAGATGCCCCAATCTTCCTTCCAAGGAGAGGCTGGTGGGTCTGAACCACCAGCTTTCTGGGTAGCTGTCAAATAAATGCCTTAGGCACTATGCCACCAGGTACTAGACTATAACATCAATAACATGCAGTACCTCAAATGTTCAATGTGTGTTGTTCTTGTCATTGCATGCCATTGTCGATATTGACTGACAGCAACCCAAAATGACAGTGTATGGCTATAGCATTTCCTAGACTTTAATCTTTACAAGATCAGATTGACAGGTCTTCTCTCCTGCAGAGCTGCTGAGTGGGGTCCAACCACCAACCTGCACTTAGGATATCAGCTGAGTACTTAATCACTGTGCCACCAGGGGTCCTTATATCCTCTTCCTGTAACCATTGCCACTGAGTCAATTCCAACTCACAGCAATGCTGTGGAACAGAGTAGAATTTCCCATAGTGTTTCCAAGGTTATAAATCTTTGCAGAAGAAGACTGCCACATCTTTCTTCCAAGGAGTGGCTGGTAGGGTTGAAGAGCCAACCTTTTGTTTAGTAGCCAAGTGTTTAACCACTGTGCAACTAGGGCTTCTTTTATACACAATAGGGTTGGTTAATTTGGATCTATACATAAACAAATACATATTGATATGTTCCTACTTAAGGACCATATGAATGACTTGGTTTCAAGGTGACCAATATTCTGGAGGAGACATATATGCAAACAGCCATTAGGGTAGAGTATGAAAAGTACTGAACTCCACTTGCTAAGGCAGAGTTACAAGAGCTAGTTATACTTGACCTGTGTCATGAAGGATGAGTAGAGTTAGCCAAATGGACAGGAAGAGGGTTGATGAACCAGGCACAAAAGGTAACATGTGAAAATGAAGCACTTCAAGAACCTGCACATTATTTGGTTGATCAGTTGTGAAAGATAAGTTAGAAAACAAGTACAGCCAATCACACAGAGTTCCTGAGTAATAGAAACTCTACCACACCAAA
>NW_006921838.1:3709341-3709848 GCF_000298275.1 Orycteropus afer afer
TTGTTATGTGCCATGGAGTTGGACCTGACTCATAGTGACCCCTCCTTGCATTTCTGAGGCGGTATCACTATGGAAGTAGATTGCCCAACCTTCCTTCAGAGGAGTGGCTAGTGGGTTTGAACCTCCAGCCTTCTGGTTAGCAGTCAAGTGCCTTAGGCAGTATGCTACCACTCAGAACTACCAAAACGGAAGAAGGTCATACAGCCAAGATCCTGCCTTGACACTCAGCCTCCAAAACTGTGAGAAAATAAATTTTTGCTCTGTGCAGTCACTCACTTGTGGTATTAATATCCTAGCAGCATTTAAAAAAAACGAAGACAGGTACCCATGCACCTTTGTTTTCTGGGTCTTTCTCCCTAAGCTATATTGGCTTTTAAGTTCCCAGAACATACCTAAGTTCTTCCTGTTCCAAGACCTTTGTATATTCCAATCCTCTTTCTAGAACACATTTCTTCCTTTTTTCATCTGGCTAACCCCTACTCATTCTTCAGCTTTCAGATGAATTGC
>NW_006921838.1:3710093-3717979 GCF_000298275.1 Orycteropus afer afer
AAAAAAAAAAAAAAAAGTCGTTGGGCCAGTGCTAATATAATTCATTTGGTAAATGATTTAAAGATACAGGATGCCATCATTTGTTCTATGACCTTGTCCAAGAGACAGGAAAAATGACTCAAGTAAAAGATTCTCAAACTTTGGATTCATAAGTATAATCTATAAAATTAAGATAATTTATCTTTGTGCCCTAGCCCTCCTTCAGTGTTTCAGTTTAGTAAATCAAAAGTAAAGCCTGGAAACCAACAATTAGCAAGAATTTAAAATAAAATAACTAATTTGATCAGTATTTGCTGAGTACTTTATATGTGCTGCCAGACACATCTTGATAGAGGCATGCATGATATCCATGGTTTACAGCCCCTGCAATAAAAGATTTCCTGGTGATTTTCTATATTTTTTCCAATATTACAATTCTGATTAATATATGCATTCAGTAGATATTTACTTCACTGTTGTTGTTAGGTGCCATCAAGTTGGTTCTGACGCATAGCAACTCTATGGACAACAAAACGAAACACTGCGTGGTCCTGTGTCCATCCTCACAATCCCTGCTATGCTCATACAGTCAAAGACACTACTTCAGTCTTAAAAATGGTAGGCATTCCATTTCCCTCCAGTTCTTGCAATATTTCAGAAATCAAGAAAGTAAACACATATTCACATAATAATAGAATATCTACTCAACATCAAGTACTAATAAACATTTTCGCATGTTCTCAAACAGGTGTGTTCATGACTGATTAGTGAGTTCTCTAACAATTTTGTTGTTGTTAGTTGTTGTCGAGTGAATGCTGAATCATGGATACCCCATGTGTATGCGTTGAAATGCTCCATAGTGTTTTTCAAGACTGTGAACTTTTGGAAGTAGATCGCCAGGTCTGTCTTCCTAGATGCTTCTGAGCAGGTTGAAACCACCAACATTTTGCCTAGTAGTGGAGCACTTTGTAATTAATATATTATTTGTTTTACTATTCACTTGTTTTTATGCATCGAGTTAAGTGTTTCAGATTTATTATTGCATTTAATTCTCCAAGAAATTTATTAAATACATATTGTTATTATTTATAAGTAACTTGATCAAGGCCAGCCTAATAAAGAGAGAAAAAGGAATGTATATAAATAGTTATTAAGTGTTAAGTACCCAGGGGCACTACAGAAAAGCAGAGAAAGGAGAAAGCCATTTGATTGGGTAAAATACAGAAGTAAGAATGGGCACTGAACACGTTTGCTCTAGAATTCACGATGAGACCATTTCATCTGTGACCCTATTTTTATTAGTGGAAGGACTTGCAAAGGGACTTTAGCCACATGTTTCGGTATTTCTCGTGTATAATGTAAGCCTTGTAGTGAATTTTCTTGGATATTTCCCTTTTTCAGCTTAAGTGCCAATCTATCTCACCAGTTTTTGTAAGAGTTCAACTTGAGTGTATTCCCTCAGTCACTGGAAAGAGCTATCCTTCCAATGGACTCTACACAGTCAATACATTAACAGCTTTCCCCTACAAAGTGCTACCCCTGGAGGGATAGCTTAAATAGTTCAATGCAAACCCAGTTTGATAGTGACTGGATTTAGGACTTTATCAAGGAAGTCCTCTGATATACCTTCTTACGGCAACATGCGTACATTAGTGTTTTCATTTTGAAGCAGATTTTTAGGTCTGTCTTCCTAGCTGCTTCTCTGCTTCTGAGTGAGTTCAAACCATCAATATTTTGGCTAGTAGTTGCACTCTTAGCAATTTATATATATACAAATATTTATATATATATAAATATTCACTTGTTTTGGATTGGATTGGCAATTCCTAATTGCCCCAACAGTTAGTCAGTTATGATTTAAATAATGGAGACACAATGACTGCAATGTCAACTTGCTTAACCCTTAGTGGACACCTAGGCAACCTAACTTTGACATTTAAGAATATATGGTATTTTAGGTATTTCAGATAATTTTCTTCCAGTCAAACACCAAACATCAAAATCAGTGTTGCTCTTATCATTTATAGGACTAAGTGTGAGAAGAGACAAAAAAAAAAAAAAAAAATGTTGCCCAAGTATATCTCCATGGATGTTGGGATAGCTTGATGGATTCATGATACCATGGAGACCCTCATACTTTGAAGCTACAGATAAAAGTGTGCTCTGGAAATTGCTATGAATAAGCTTTACAAAACTATCTTTAGATAAGATTCCCAAAGCTAGGTGACTTTGAAAAGAAATCCACTTACAATGTTTCAATGAAGAAAGAAAGAAGTGTGTGTCGGGAGGGGTAGTGACTAGGCATCAGAACCTTACCCTTTTTTCAATTCTCTGCTGATTCCAGGAAGAGACCACCACTGTTTCCAGGGATTGAAATTTTGCCACCTATAACAATGCTATGAGCTCTGGTAGTGTAGTGCCTAAGGCACTTGACTGCTAACCAGAAGGCTGGTGGTTCAAACCCACCAGCCACTCCTTGGAAGGAAAGTTGGGCAATCTACTTCTGCAGTGATACTGCCTGGGAAACCTAAAAAGGGGTCGCTATGAGTTGGGTCTGACTTGGCTGCACATAACAAGAACAACAACAACAACAACATAACAATGCTAAATGTAAAGTCATAATAACACCTAAGAAGTGTTTCAGCACAATTTCCATATACTTTATGGGTTATTACACTTTGCAGTTAGAGGCAATGAACTTGAAGAGAAATACTGAGGACTTGCCAAAATCAGTGCAAATGAGTCTGCCACATTTATGCTTTATGCTACCACAGAGTATCCTACCACATTTATATTCAGGAAATACTGTATCACACATTTCTAACAGCAACAGAGCATGTTTTCAATAGTATTAGTGGTTCTAACATATGCAAGTGAATTCTGTAACACTCTGTTTCTTGAACATATTTACTCCTCACCAACTAGTCTACACGTTTATTAATTAGGGTGTGTTTAACCCAGTGATAATTTCAAAAAGACTATTCTTAAAAGTCTTTAATTCAGCCCACATGTCTGCATTCTCCTGTTCCCTTTTTTAAATATATGTAGAAGCATTCAGGGAAGTGTTAAGAGCATAGACCCAGTGGTCAGAGAAATGTGTGCTCAATGTCTCAGTCTTTGTATTTTACCAGTGTCACTCTGGGAGTTGAATTCACTTTCAAAGTCTTGGTTTCCTTATCTGTAAAATGGAAATGATACTGGTTACTCTGTGTATGACAGTGGGCAGAGAGGGGCACTCATTCCACTTTCTTTTCTATGTCCAAAGTAGAAAAGAAATTTGCACTACTCTTCCAGGAGGAAAATCTGTGGAAGGGACTCTTCCAGCTTGTTTAGGGATTAATGGTGTCTCCCAAAACAAGCCATAATTAAGTCCTCATCTCTGTCCACATTTGCTTTGGAAATAGTGGTTTTCTTCTTTATGGAGGTCATACTGAAGTAGGGTGGGTATTAAACCTAATGATTTATGAGTATTGTCTTAGAATCAGAGCAGAATAAACACATACATGCACAGGGGGAAGAAATGTGAGGAGCCATCTACAAGTCAAAAACTGGCAAGAAATGCCTGGGGCCACTGCCAAGGAGGGACCCTGCCTAGAACTGTAACCTAATTTGGATTTCCAGCTTTGTAAACTGTGAGACAGTACATTTCTGTTCTTCAAAGCCATCCATCTGTGGTATTTTTGTTACCATGGCATTAGGTAACTAAGACACAGCTTCTCTCTATACCTTCCTTCACTCTATTCTTGGAAAGGCGAGGGATCTATCTAATTGGTGAGCTTGGGAGAATAAACTGAGTATTGCCAAACAACCCCTTCCTTTATAGATTTACCTGCTTGCAGAGGAGGTACTCTGTTCTCTGATCATCTCATTGGGAAAGGCCCAAAGCTGGTGAGCTGTGCCAAGCACTAGGTGGACAAGTCTTCCAGTTCATAGGGGATGTCTAAAGAATCTAGCCTGCTTACTAAGTCAAGCTACATTCTCCAATCAGCTTCAAAAGAAACAAAGTGGGGAAGACATGAAGGTTTTTTTTATCTCTGTAAAAGACAACACCAATGGGTTATGAGAACTGAATGAGATAATAATGAAAAGTACTTATCACAGTGCAGGGTCCATGGTCAACAATCACTGACGTTCGACTCTTATGATGGTGATGATTTTTCTTATTGATAATCTCTGCCACAGAAATTGCTACTCTTATTGATTGTTCTACTGCCACTGCTGCTGCTGCCCTTTTGTTATTATAGTCTTTTCAGATATAATATACCTACATACATAACACACACATGCATATCATGTGCATGCACATGGTGCACATAGGAAACTAATGTGCAAGGGGGCTGCATGGTTTGCAAAAACATATAAAATGCACATTATTTGCAGAAATATATGGCATTATCCATAGCTTGCATCAGCCAAATAGAACTGTAGCATCTCATTTCCATAAATGATTTTCACAAGAATAAGGAATTTTCAGGAGCTCTGGTGGTATAGTCCTAAGGTACTTGACTGCTAACCAGAAGGCTGGAGGTTCAAACCCACCAGCCACTCCTTGGAAGGAAAGTTGGACAATCTACTTCTGTAGTGATACTGCCTCAGAAACCCAAGGAGGGGTCACTATGAGTTGGTTCCTACTCGATGGCACATAACAACAACAGCAACAAGGAAAACTTCAAGGTCCTTGGGTGGTACAAATGGTTTGTACTCAATTACATGTGGTTCTTACCCTCCCAGCAGCACCATGGAAGAAAGTCCTGGCAATCTGCTTCCATACATATCACAATCAAGAAAATCCTGTGGAGCAGTTCTACTCTGTAACACAGGGGGTTGCCATAGATGGAATTGACTTGATGGCAACAGTTAAGGAAATTTTCAAGTAGAAAATTTGGTTGCCTGGTGGAGAGAAGGGAGAGAGAGGGACAATGGAAACAACAGTGTGGCACGTGGCATCCAGCCACATTAATAATTAATGATAATAACAATTAATACTTCTAGACAGTACTGTCCTCTTTAGCAGTCTTCCCTCCATTTTCCCTGTGGATGAGGTGCAGGAGCCTTAAAATAATGATGGAGGGCAATGTGGCAGCCTATAGTTCCAGCAGAGATTTGTTGCTCTGGGTGCCCAAGGAGACAGAATCCTGGGTAGGAGCACACTCTCCTGATGCAGCAGTGAAGAACGCTGATGAAACTGGTGAATTCTCAGAGTAAAATCCACATAGCGGAATGTCTCCAAGCCAGAGAAAAGGAACAGAGAAGAAGAAAAGTTTCCTAAATTGAAGGGGGTGCTTTGCCAGAAATTGAGATGTGCTCCAGCAGATTTGAGCAATAAACTCTCAAGATGTGGGTAGAAAGGCTGCGTGACCACACGAATTCCCAGTGGATAATGAGGCCCGGGGACATCTGGATTATATAAGAATTAATATGCCAGCCAAGTAATTAAATAGCAGCTGTGGCCACAGAGATTATGATTGAACTATAACTATAATTTAGCCTCATTTAGCACACTATAATTGAATAATTGAATAATAATACGTAAGAAACCATTAGTGCCTTAAATCATAAAAAGTCACACTATTACCAGTTCATTTTCTGACAAAAATATCTCTAAAAGAAATATGGTCATTATTAACACCCATTTTATAGAGGGTAAAATATTAAGATCAAGGAATTAGAGCTAATTTCTCAATTTCAAAAGCAAAAATAAAAAAATATCCTCTGGTCATACAAGCAGTCTCCCAATCCAGTGAAACCCAAAGATTTCTACAGTGTTCTAACCTCTCCCTTTTAAAAAGCTCCGCCCTCTGTCTCTTGCTTCCTGTGCCCTCTCAGCATGGTCCATCAATCTCCTAACACCAATCTTCTAACCAAAAGCCCTGAACATTTTATTTTTTTTTAAGTTTCAGAGAATAGATAAATCATAGTTATGTTGTTTCTTTATTTCTTCCTTTCAGAAACAGTCTAGTCTAGATCTTAGTTTATAACTAAGATGGTTAAGATTACAGAATGGTCTGAAAAAAAGCAAAGGAGAAAAAAAGGAGAGAAGAGTAAAGAGCTAAAAATATTGAGAAGGAGATGGTACCTCCACTTGCAGAAATAGGTATGGCCCAGATTCTGTGTTAAATTGCAACAAAAAAAATTAAGATCGGTATTAGAATAAATTCCTGAAAATAACTTGTTTAATTTTTGATGTAGAATTAAAATGCAAATTTCAAACTGCAATTTTGAAAGTAGGTGACCTCTAATACCTTGATCTGTGTTCCAGGTCATCTTTTGTTTCCTTAAGGTTATTGTTTTCACTTTCTGATCTTTGCAGTGCAATCTAGCACATGCTCCTCAAATTACCTTAATACTTTGCTATATTTACAACGATAGCTAATAACAATAGGCAACATATTGAATGCTCAACTTTACCCTTGCTAATGTTTTAAGCACTCCATATGTATTAATGCATTTAATTCTCTAATTAGTGCTATGAACATATAAGTAATAATAACTAAAGGGAGAAAAAAAAAAAAAAAACAGAGGCACAGAGAGACTAAATAAATTGTTAGAATCATAGAAGTAAGTAATGTCTCAAGCTACAAACTGAAACCACTTCATTCCAGAGGCCATAGGCAACTACTATCCTATGCTGCTTTGGAACACACAAACATGAACAAAAGCCAACTAAACAGTTGAATTTATGACTTCTAATTTCTTTTCTATACTCTCAAATTGCACATTTTCCGGGGTTCTGAAAAGGCTACCTTTTACCTATATTGAATAAACGTCTTCTCCAGTTGGATACACCAAGGTGCATGGTAGAGCAAAGGTACAAATCAGTACAGAAGTTTGAAAGTTATTACATATTTTCTGTATTTTATTTAGCTCATTCTCAGATTCTCATTCTCTCTCTTCATCCAAGTTTCACTTATTCACATGGAATAAAAACCAATCCCTTGCCTCACCCTTGACAACTTTTCCAATCAGCCTCATTCATTTCTCTATATTTCTTCGCCACTCTTAAACTCCCCATCATACCACACTCTGTTCAACTTGGGTGTACTTTTGTTATTTGGGGCTGGAAAATTCTTCAGTGTGAGAGATTGTCTCAGGCAATACAGGACCTTTGGAATTTCTGGTTGTGGGGCCCAAAATGCCAGCTGACAGTCACAAATGCCCCCACACATTTAAGATCCATTGACTCGAGTCCCTAAAGCAAGCTAGAGGTGTTTTGCACAGATTTTTCATTTTTATTTCTTTACATTGCTATCTTGGGGTGTTTAAATGTACTGTATCTATAAGAAGTGATTCGAGTAGATGTCCTCTAACATACTTTCAGTATATGCCACCTCTGCTAGACACTTTATATAAGTGAAGTCCCCAGTTTACTACTTATATTTACTCTCTATAGTTTCTATTATGCCCATTTTGAAGACAACAAAACTGAGGCTTAAAAATATTAAACTTATCAATAATATTATTAATGAAGATACTACTATTACTACTTAAATATTACTACTACTAATTATAATGAAAATAACAACACCACAACCCAGGTCTAATTCTACTGTGGTAAACACTAAGTTTTCAGGCTTTAAATGACTGCCTTCCAAAGGGTGATGCTTTGGATAGTTCTATAGGAAAGTTGTGTGACAGAGCCAACTTGAGCCCTCTCCAAAAAGAATCGACTGTCACTCACTGTACATATTTATCTCTTAAAACTTGATGACTACAATAAAATCTCTTCTTATCTACTCAAAGGCAAACACTGAAGATCTCTGGATTAAGTCCACTTTCCTAGAAAATAAGATACACAATAAACAATCGAGAACAATCTAGAAAGAACTACCCACAGCACCTGACAAAAGAAATTTGCAACATTCAAACTGCCATCACTAACTGTGTTTCTTTATTAAGTAGAGTCTCGG
>NW_006921838.1:3719434-3723256 GCF_000298275.1 Orycteropus afer afer
ATCAGGAGCTACTCAGTTTCTCACAGCAAATTCCACCATGGAGTTTACAAAGACTTATGGCTAGAAAAGCCATACCAGGTAATTTACTACACTGCAGTCCATTATAGTAAAAGTCAAGGAAAGGTTTATCTATGGAAAGAAATTTTCTTTGTTGGTTACCAAGGGTGGGAGGGGAGTGGGTTCTAACCACTGTTAGATAGGTAGAGATAAGTATTAATTTTGGTGAAGAGAAGGGTAATATACCAAATGTGAGTGATCAACATGGTGACACTGAGAAAGAGGAAGACATAGAGAAGTACATGGGAGGTACAGACAACAAAGATGAAGCCTTTTGCACATACTACAATGTCAGTGAAGGGAAACATGGGTATATGGGTGGATAGATGGGTGGACAGGCTGAACTATTAGGTATGTCTACAAAGAGGGGAGTGTACCCAAGACCATGTATAGGGTTGGCAGACAATGATCCTATAAGTGTATTCGAATGATCTGTAAGAATTCCCATGTGTATAGTAGAGCTGACAAGGGACAAGGTTGTAGTCCCTTCTTGGTCACAGCCAGCTACCCAGAGGGACTGAACAGTTGAACCTGTGGGCTCGGGACCATAGTCACAGGGGACATCAAGCTCAATTGGCATAACATATTACACAAAACATTGTTCCACCTCCTACTTTGGCAAGTAGTTAAAAGCTTGCAAGCAGCCATCTAGATGTAATGTTGGGTTGCTCCTCATCCAGAGCAAAGAAGAATGAAGAAAACCAAAGATTCATGGAAACAATTAGTCCTAGTGACTGGTCACCATGCAATACACAGCCTATATGACTGTGAGACCAGAAGAGCTAGATGGTGCCTGGCTACCACTGTCAGCCACTCGGAGGGGGATCTCTGTAGGAGATCCTGGACAGAGTGGGAGAACAATGTAGAACAAAACTCAAAATCATTTGGAAAAAAAAAAAGGAGACCAGGTTTGTTAGTCTGATAGAGCCTGGTGGAACCACTGAGTCTATGGCCCCTACTTGTCCTTCAGGTCTGAAATTGGACCCACACCTGTGGCTTCCAGCCAAACAAAAGAAAGCCATATGAGTTAAACATTTACCTTAGGTAGATTCACTCCTTGGAGAGAACAATCTTGGGAAAAAGAAAGGCTGCTTATGCACAGGGAAAGAGCTCAGGGGGCTGGAGTGCATGCAGGGATGGACACAGGGAAGAGATAACTATCGGGAGGAAATGGGAAGGGGACTGCTGCATTGGGTAAATTGTAGTCAATGTCATGAGACAAAGTGTATGTGAACTCCTGTATGGAAAGTGAATTTGCTCTGTAAATTTTCATCCAAATCACAATAATAGATAGATAGATAGATAGATAAATTAAAAAGAAAAGATTAGAGCCAAGAGGCTTGTGGAAACTTTCTATTACATAACACATGGGGTCACCATGAGTTGGAATCAATTCAACAGTAAGCTTGGTTTTTTTTGGATTTGGTTGTGGAAGGACTGGTTTTCAGTGCTAAGAATGGAGAGAAGAGCAGGCTCTATGTGGGAGGGTACATTGCAATGAGTGCATGAAATTACAGTACAAAGGATCAAAGAGAAAAATTGCCTTTAGAGTGACAGGCTCTCCTTCAAGGAGAAGTAAAAACACATAATTTATGCCTGCAGAGGTACTGTAGGGCTCATATTTTAGCCTGCAGAACTCCTCAGGATTGCTATAATGGAGCCCTTTGCAGAGAAGACCTATTAATCTTTGCATGCTTTGCTATTAATATTGTTTATTGGGCCACAAGAAGAGGACATAAACCTTTAATGTCATTTATTTTTTCATACAAAGGATTTTTTTTTTCTATAAAAATTCAATGGTATCTGCCAATTTGATATGGCACTTTAAGGAGCTTAGGGAAGCAGATGGCTGATTCTTAATGACTAATTTTTTGCATCAACCAAAGATATGTCATTTGATGCAAACTGTACAGAACAACAATGTTCCTTTTTAATGGCATTGGTCTGTGCTACCAAAAGGAGAAGGGAAAAGATTATACTAATAAATAAGAATAGTTCATTTCAGAGTAGTTGGGATAGATGGCAGAGTAGTAACCAAATAAAATTCTGGAGGAAAGGAAGATAGTCGAGAAGAATCTAGTCTCACTATAAAATCTTCATGTCTATTTTGAGGAAAGACTCATACAAGAATTGTAAACACCTGCAGGTTAAGTTATGAGGCAGTCATATCTTAGTTCAAATCTTAGGACAGCTACTTATATTTAGGACAACTTGAGAGTTGAATCTTAATTTCATTCAAAATGAAATATGAGCAGGAAGACATCCTTTGAGAAGTTGTTATATGTATTAAGTTAATAAAAGCATATAATGTTCTATGCTCAGTTCCTGATATTGGTAAACACCAAATTGGTGTTATTTGGTCAAGAGTTACCTGCAGAAGTAATCACCAAGTATTAGTTTTCCCCTCAAAAGATTTTTTTTTTCTTTCTTCCTAACTCCTGATAAATCTAAACAATCTTCACTCTTTAGTTTTTCAGGAAAATCCTTACAAGCTATTTCTTATTGTCCCTGCTCACAGTTCTAGCTATTGGCATGCTGAGAATCCTACAGACATCAGGAGAAAAGGAAAACATAAAAGGAAGGGGGAGAAATGGGAGCTAATTAAGAAACGCATCTCTGTTAATAGGTCAATATTGGTCTTACCAGATACTCAAGGCAATATTGTAAAATGTGAAACAATTGGGTACTGGGTCCAGAGACACTCTGTGAATAAGTCAAATTTTGAGTTATGATAAAGACAGAAATGATTCTAGAAGTAGAAAACGTTCATTGCATCTAAGGAATAGGAATTCAGTGTGTGTTGGAGATGACAATCTAGAGGAAGAAGAGAAAAAGTCAAGAACAATATAAGGTTGTGCTATGGGAGGAGGTATCAACTAGCCATGCCTGGCTTTTCAAATTTGTATTAAATTTAAACGTTTAAAAATCAGTTCCTTGGCCACACTAGCAATATTCAAAATATGTAAGAGACACAGACAATTAGTGCCTACTATATATTATAGAGGAAGGAAGGTTGGGCGATCTACTTCCATAGTGGTACTGCCTCAGAAACCCAAGGAGGAGTCGCTATGAGTTGGGTTAGACTTGACGGCACATAACAGCAATGTATATTATAGAATACAGACATCATCACAGCAAATTGTATTGAATAGTTCTTTCTTAAAAAGAAAAAAAAAAAAGAGTTATTTTCTCCTCATTATCTATTTATTCAGTGACTACTAATTGCTATTTACTCTCTTTGATGTTAAGGAGATTCAAGCCCTCTTGGAGATTCTAGCCTAGTTGCTGAAGCAAACAAAGCAAATAATAGTAATTCAATAAGACAATGATAAGACATACAAAAGACTATGAAAACAGGGAGCCTCCAGTAAGATGGAGGAATAGGCAGACAAACTACACAGATCTTCTTCAACTAAGAAAAGGGGAACCGATTCACACAGATACAGAAGATAATGCTGGAGACCTGAGCTTTGACAGGAAGGATACAGAAATAGACTAAACTCCAACTAGTATAAGAACCTGCATGAAAACAGTGACAAAGGAGACATACGAAGATGCAGATTGTCAGCAATCTTGATGGCACAGAAAGTTTGGATATTGCCAAGTGGTGTCAGGACCTAAGAATTAACTTAAAAATTGGCCCTGCTAGGGGACATCAGGCTCAATTGGCATAACATACTATACAAAACATTGTTCCACCTACTACTTTGGCGAGTAGCAACTGGGACCTTAAAAGCTAGGAAGCTGCCATCTAGATGCAACAAC
>NW_006921838.1:3723946-3726408 GCF_000298275.1 Orycteropus afer afer
CTGTCTGGAGGGTGCAGCCATTTTGAATGTTTACAAGCAGCGACCATTTGGATATTTAAAGCAATAGTGATCTCTCAAATTCCAGGGGCCAGGCTCCACTTGCTGGGGACAACAAGGATATACCAGACACTGAAGATGGGAAAGGTGTGATATTCGCCTTGTTACTATTATATCCCACACACTCTTGGTAAATGGAGGTGTGGCCATCCCTCACTCCCACCTGCCTTTTGGGCTGGCAGGAATTCCATCCCACTTGGGGTGCTCTGCTGGAGCCTGGGTGCCCTGCCATGCCCTGCGGAGATGTGTGTGTGTGTGTGTGTGTGTGTGTGTGTGTTGTTCTTGTTATGTGCCATCGAGTTGGCCCTGATATATATAGTTTGTTTTAATTTTCTTTAAAATTATTATTATTTTCTTCTTCTTTTCATTTTTTGTCATTTATATTATTATTATTTCTTCTTCCCTTCCCAGGTTCTAGTTTTTGGCTTTTTCTCTATTCCCTTTTCCTGGTTCTCATTCTTTTATTTCTTGTGGTTCTTCCCATTCCTTATTTTTCTTTTTGCATTTTTTCCAGTATTTTCTTCATTATTCTCCTACTCTAATGCTTTCCTCTTATTCAGCCCTCCCCAGATATTTTTTTTCCCCCTCACTTTTTCTATTTGTATTTCTTTTGGCTTTTTAAAGGATTTCTCTAAACATTTTCTCATTTATTGCCTTCCCTCTTTTTTTTTTTTCTCTTTTTGCTGCTTGTTTCTTTGTATCTATGTAGTGTATGTGTTTGTCCTCTTGCTTTTACTTGTTTTTTTTAAGAGATTTTTTTTTTTTTTTTTTTTTTTTTTACATTCAACATAACATGTACATTTAGTTTCATTCCCCATTTATCATGTCCAACCCTAACCCAGTCTTCTCCCCTCCCTACCCAGTGACCTTCCCCCTGTGCCCCTTATGTTTGTGCACTTCTGTTTGTCCTACATTTCCTCAATTTGAATGTTAGTCCTCTGGGGTCCTGTGATCTATTGCCCTGAGGGACGTATTACTATAGTGCATGTGGGTATGTCCAACAATTAGAAAAAGAACAACAAGAAAAGCCTAAAGTCACCAGAAGAAAAGAAGTAATAAAGATTCAAGCAGAAATCAATGAAACAAAAAATGGACAACAGAAAAAAATCAGTAAGATTAAAAGCTGGTTTTCTGAAAAGATTAATAAAATTGACAAACTACTTGCAAATTTAACAAAAGAAAAGAGGTAGAGAATACAAATAACATGAATAAGAAAATAATTGGGCAGCATTACAACAGAACCAACTGAAATAAAAAAAGATTACATCAGGATACTATGAAGAACTGTATTCTGACAAATTTGAAAATCTGGAAGAAATGGACAGATTTTTAGAAACACACTACTTACCTAAACTAAACAGACTGAGGTGGAAAATTGAACAGACCCATAACAAAATAAGAAATTAAACAGGTCATAAAACAATTACCAAAAAAAAAAAAAAGTCCTGGCCCAGACAGTTTCACTAGAGAATTCTACCAAAAGTTCAGAGAACTGACACCAATCCTTCTCAAATTATTCCAACATAGAAAAGGATGGAATCCTCTCAAATTCATTTTATGAAGCAAGCATAACTTTGATAACAAAACTAGGCAAAGACATAGCTCAAAAGGAAAGCTATAGACCAACACCCCTCATGAATATAGATGAAAAATCTTCAGCAAAATCTTAGCCAATAGACTCCAACAACATATCAAAATAATAATAATAATAATAATACATTACAACAAAGTAGGGTTCATATCAGGTATTCAAGAATAGTACAACATTAGAAAAACAATCAACATCATCCATAACATAAATAAAACAAAGGAAAAGAACCACATGATCATATCAACTGATGCAGAAAAAGCATTTGATAAAATCTAATACCAACTTCTGATAAAAACTCTCAACAAAATAGGAATAGAAAGGACATTCTTCAACAAAATAAGGGGAATATGCAAATCCGACAGCCAACATTATTCTCATTGGGGAGAGACTAAAACCATTCCCTTTGTGAACAGGAACCAGACAAGAATGCCTTATATCACCACTTCTATTCAACATTGTACTGGAAGTCCTAGCCAGGGCAACAAGTCAAGAAAGGGAAATCAAAGGCATTCAAAGTGATAAGGAAGTAAGTAAAACTATCCCTATTTGCTGATGATATGATCCTATACCTAGAAAACCCAAGAAACTCCACAAAAAAACTTCTAGAACTAATTGAGAGATTAAGCATAGTAGCAGGATATAAGATCAACATCCAAAAATCAGTTGGATTCCTCTACACCAGCAAAGAGATTGCTGAAAAATAAATAAGGAAATCAATACCATTTGTAATTGCTACCAAAAAAATAAAATCTTGGGAATAAATCTTACCAGGGAAACAAAAGACCTGTACAAAGAAAACTACAAAAGACTACTT
>NW_006921838.1:3729598-3732071 GCF_000298275.1 Orycteropus afer afer
AATAATGTAGAATCTGCAAAATACCACATAATGTGGATGAACTTGGAGACATTATGCTGAGTGAAATAAGTCAATCACAGAAGGGCAAATATTGTATTAGTCCATTATTATAAAAAAGTCAAGGAAAGGTTTCTATGTGGAAGGAAACTTTCACTCTTCATTACCAGGGGTGAGAGGGGAGGCGAGGGAACATTGCTAGAGAGGTAGAGACAAGTATTGATTTGAGTGAAGGGAAGGGCAATGTACCAAATGTGAGTGATCAACACAGTGGCATTGAGGAAGAGGAAGACATAGAAGTACATACAACAAAGATGAAGCCTTTCGCACATACAGTACTGGGTTTGTCAATGAAGGCAATCATTGATGGGTGGGCAGGCTGAACTATTAGGTATATCTATGCATCGGGGAGTGTGCACATGACCATGTATTGGGTTGGAAGACAATTTCTCTACAAGTGTATTTGTATTTCCTGTAAGAACTGGGAGCTCTGATTGCCTAGTGCCTAACGCATTTGACTGCTAACCAGAAGGCTAGTGGTTCAAACTCACCAGTCCCACCAGCCACTCCTCAGAAGGAAGGTTGGGCAATCTACTTCCATAGTGATACTGCCTCAGAAACCCAAGGAGGGGCTGCTATGAGTTGGATCTGACTCGACAGCAGTGAGTTTAACAAGGGACAAGGTTGTAGTCACTTCTTGGCCACAGCCAGCTACCCAGATGGAGCAAGTAGTTGCACCTGTGGTCTCTGGACCATAGTTGCAGGGGATATCAAGCTCATTTGGCATAATATATTGCATAGAAACATTGTTCCACATCCTACTTTGGCAAGTAGTGACTGGGATCTTAAAAGGTTGCAAGCAGGCATCTACATGCAACAATGGGTCTCTCCTCATCCAGAGAAAAGAAAAATGAAGAAAACCAAAAATGCATAGAAACAATCAGTCCAAGGGACTGGTATACCATGTGATTCTCAGTCTACAGGACAATGAAACCAGAAGAGCTAGATGGTGCCTAGTTACCAATGTCAACCTCTTGGAGGGGGAGCTATATAGGAGATCCTGGATAGAGTGGGAGAACAATGTGGAACAAAACTCAAAATCATGGGAGAAAAAAAAAAAAAAAAGGACCAGATTTGCTGTTCTGATAGAGCCTGGTGGAACCTCTGAAACTATGGCCCCTAGCTGCCCTTCTTCAGGTCTGGAATTGAACCCACTCCTGGGGCTTCCAGCCAAGCAAAAGACAGGCATATGAGCTAAACAGTTACATTAGGTAGATACACTCCTTGAAGATATCAATCATGAGAGAATAGAAGGATTGTATATGCACAGGGAGACAGCTTGGGGGGCAGGAATGCATGGGAGGGAAGGACTCAGGGAAGAGGTAACTATGGGAAGGAAGTGTGAAGAGAGCTGTTGCATTGTGGGAAATTTCAATAAATGTCATGAGACAAAGTATATGTGAATTGCTTTATGAAAAATGAATTTGCTTTGTAAACTTTCACCCAAATCACAATAAATATCAAAAAAAAAAAAAGAGAGAGAGAGACAATGAAAACACTGAGGGAGGAGTAACAAAAATGTAACCACAGCTGTGGAGTCAGATCCAACTCATAGGGACCCCTCCTTGGGTTTCTGAGGTGGTATCACTATGGAAGTAGATTGCCCAACCTTCCTTTCAAAGAGTGGCTAGTGGGTTTGAACCACCAGTCTTCTGGCTAACAGTCAAATGCCTTAGGCATTACACCATAATAATGTTTAATTGGGAAAATACCTGATTTTGAAACATTGCTTCGCTATGTTTTCTGGAAGTAGTTTATTCACTCACTTGTTCAATTATTTTTAACTTGGTTTTTTAACAATCTTTTCCTAAGGGTATATCATTTGGGCTAATCATGGTCATGAATATCTGGAACTATGGTAGGTCTTTTTATCTTAAAATACATTTATTCATCTAATTCTTCTCTAAAGAACTGTCATTTTTTTTCTATTATTAATTTCATATTGATTGCACACGGGTTTACCATGAGTCTACGTCAATTAGATAAGAACTAATAACAAAACAACCTATCTTTTTATCACAATTGATTCATTTATTCATCCAACAGACATTATTGAACATATCTGGGGTAGTTAAGGAGCTCTAGAGGCACAGCACCTAAGGCATTTGATCGCTGTGTCAATTTGGCTGGGCCTGGTGTTGAGTGGCTGAGTAGCTCGTGGTAGTTATTGCCCATGATGAGACTGACAATCAAGCCCATTGTGGAATTTGCTGCAAGCAGCTGAGTAACACTTTAGGGGTGTGGTTGGCTTCCCATAAATAAGGAGAAGCTTTGGAGATAGGAGGTAGATGACAGATGCTAAGACCAATCAGTATATCCACAATACGGCATTACCATTAGCACCAAACACCAGGCTACAGGTAAACACATAAACACCTGAGAGGATCCAATGAGGGTCAGTGAACAGGAGTATACT
>NW_006921838.1:3734202-3741391 GCF_000298275.1 Orycteropus afer afer
TTGAACCCCCAGCCTTCTGGTTAGCAGTCAAGTGCCTTAGGCACTACTCTACCTTTGTTGTTAGGTACTGTCACTTTGTCAGACTCATAGCCACCCTATGTAGAACAGAATGACACACTGCCCAGTCATACACCACCCTCACAGTTGTTGCTATGTTTGAGACCATTGTTGCAGCTACCATGTCAATCAATTTTGTTGAGGGTCTTCCTCTTTTTTGCTGAAACTCTACTTTACCAAATAAGATGTCCTTCTCCAAGGACTGGTCTCTCCTGATAGCATGCTAAAGAATGTGAGAGAAAGTTGTGCCATGCTCCCTTCTAAGGAGCGTTCTGCTTTTGCTCTTTCCAAGACCTGTTTATTCTTGCAGCAGCCTATAGCATATCCAATAGACTTCTCCAACACCATAAATGCAATATGTTGATTCTTCTTCAATCTTCCTTATTCATTGCCCAGCTTTCACATGCATATGAGGCTACTGAAAATACCACAGCTTGGATCAAGAGCATCCAAGCCTGTCATCAAAGTGACATCTTGCATCGTAACACTTTAAAGAGGTTTTTTGCACCAGATTTGCTCATGCTTAATTAAAATATGCCAAGTGAAAATCTAATCCTCACCAATAAACAGGTAGCCTTTGGTAAGAGAAGATGAAAATTCAGAGTCAATAATGAGTTAAATATATTTTTTTACTATGATTGATAAGAATTCACCTAAACCCAGATCAGCTATAGTGTGTTATCAGCTAATGTGCGTTAAATCTGTTGATAACAGTATTCCTTTCAGTAGACATTTATTTAATGCGTACTCAGTGCCAGCATTGTGTTAAGGACTATAAGGGACTGAGAAATGTGTAGAGGATGGCATTTGTCCTTAGTGAACTTCCAATATAAGGGAAAACATTTTTTTTTTTAAAAACACTGTTTGTACCTAAAGGAGATAGTTGTCAAAACGTTTTAATAAATCAGAGCAAGAAGAACTGGAATGCTTTCTGTAGCAGGCACAATTTCCAGTGGAATATGATTAACCACTGTACCACCAGGGCTCCTTGATAGTAGGATTGAGATACGAAAATAGCAAAGAATGCTTCCAGGTAAAGGGAATACTAAGAGCGAGCTCAGAAGGGGAAAGACATTCTCTGGCTCATGTTCCATGGGTCAGTTACCATGAGCCTGATACTGAGCTATGACTCTCAAGCATGAAGTTTTATTTAATTCTTATAATAGTATAGTGCTTTAAAGATGAAGAATTTCTGGCTAGATAAGTTTAAAATAGATAACATAGCTTTAATCAAAAAGAACCATCCAAGCTATGGTTCTAGTTCTAAACACTGTGACCTCAGAACCTTTTCACCTAGCACCCAACTGCAAAGAACAGTGCGTGCATAAGGAATACAGATAGCTGTTGATCTGAAAGGAAGTACTGAGGAATGTGGTTAGAAGATCAATTTAAGTTGAATACCGATAGTCTTGAAGCTTTGACAAAATACTGCTTCTCAATGGCCTGTACCTGTGGCAACAGCCTGACCAAGGGAGATAGGAGAAGAGACAGAACACTTAGCTAGTGAGTTTAAATATTCATGGTATTGAGTCCTTGGATGGTGCAAACAGTATATATGGTAGACTTCTAACCAAATGGTTGTAGGCTCCTCAGAAGAAATGTTTACCAAGAAAGCAGCATTGAAAACCCCATGGAGCACAGTTCTACTTTCACACACATGGATTTGCCAGGAGATGGAATCTGCTTGATTGCAATTGTTTCTCTTTCCCAATTTTGAATATACATTTTGTATACACCTTTACACGGAAATTCCATGTTAGATAACCAAACAAAACCCTCAGGCTTGAAGCACAGGACAAAGAACCTGCTTTCATGAAATTCAGGTGTCCTGTTATTGCAGCAAGGACACCACAATGGGTCCTAACAAAAGGAAATCAATGTATAATAACTACGCAAGCCTTCATGCCAGGCAGCGACAAACAACTGATTAAGACCAAATTGGCTAGCCTGGGATGTCGACCAAGACTTGGCTCTTTCCTGAGGGTACTGTTGCCAGGACATATTATTGTATTTCTACAACATGGAAATTAACACACAACACTGAGTGGTGATTTTGGTCTTTCCCTTGCTCCCTCTCCTTTGGGACAGTGTCACTGTCCCTCACTGTTGGTTTCATCCTTATTCTTTTCATCTTCTGTTGAGTTCACATCAAACTGAAATTTCCAAGAGAGAAATTGGAAGAATTCATATTCTGCACCTATTGTGGAACTTGTTATTTAAAAATTAGCAAGGTACAGATGCACAGATGTGCGCGTGCACACACACACCATACACATACACACATTGGCAATAACCCTACAGTAGGAATACAAGATCCCGATGTAGACTGAAAATGAAACATAATTGAGAAGAAAATTGCCAAAAGTGTCAGAAGACATGTTTTAGTGACATCAACAGTGGCCCAATCATTTACTTCAATATCTGACAACCAAGGTTTTAAAGAGAACCCACCCCTACCATTCACTTAAGCTGCTGATTGATTGATGCCAACCTCTTTTTCTTTCCCTGGAATGTCATCTTCTTCCATCCTTTTCTGACAAGATCCAAAAATTCCCAAAGCAAAGAGTTCATGACTAAGGCAAGGGCTTTCTATTAACTGTACCAAATAGAATGGAGATCTATAAAGGTCAGGCTTGTTTTCTAACAAGCTGTCATCCAAACCAAGTACCTTTTCAGATGTGATTGATTATCATATTGGTGGAGATGGCTCAAATCTGTCCAGTGCCTATCCAGGCAGCATGGGAACATCTCTGATAACATAAGGAAAGTGTATAATGAATTCACAAAAACATTGCATGCCAATTGCTATGTATATTCCTTCTTCCCATGATGTATTTGACACTAAATCAGGACTCGTATCACCAGAATGGCAAGGATGTGATTTTAAAAGCAGTAATGATAGCTATTTTCCTGGGCCAGACAACATCTGGAACTGCACTAGAGAATAAAAATGTATGTGCTTTACACATTTCAGTTAGCCATAGATTCTCAGAATTTGTCAGATCACGAATTAGAAGTAAAACACTATAAGCAGTATGAAATGTAAGTAAGTGACCATGATGTAAGAAAATAAATATAAAACTTGCAGGTTTACTGTTGTTTGAAATATTAAAAGGATGTTTTTATTGCCACTGGTGAATACTTATTTAGATAATATAGAAAACACATCATATTTCTTCACTCAGAATGAGTTTAGAATAAGCTACTACTTCAGTATGTGATATTTTAATCTCCAGTGTCTCAATATCTCCATCAATAATATGGCTGCAGGAATATCTGCTTTACTATCACATATTGAGGAAATAAATGAAAAAAAAATTGTATAATTTGTATACAATTGTATAATTTATCTTCTAATAAATATAAATATTTTCAGGTCTCCAAATCCAGGAATGTTTTATTAAAAAATTTCTATCATTGACAGCATTACAATTCTTGATTACCAACAAAAAAAAAAGAAAAAACCAGACTCACAACCATTGAGTCAATTCTGGCTTAGAGCAACCCCAAAGGTTTTCCAAGGCTGTAAATCTTTATGGAAGCAGACTGCCTCATCTTCCACCCATGGAGCAGCTGGTGGTATGAAATCACTGACATTTTGGTTAGCAGCCAAATGTCTTAACCACTGCACCACCAGAACCCCTTATAGGTCTTGATAGAAACTTCAAATTATGTATTTCCTACATCAATATATATTTTGTACAAATTCATAAAAATTTACAAAGAACTAAATAAACATTTTCATCTAATTTCCTCATCTTAATATTGTCCAGAAAGTTTCCTGTTTCAGAGCAAGAAAAAAAAAAAAAAGAATATGAAAGAAAGGATAAAAAATAATAAATTATTAAAATATATTGAAATTTTGCATCTTACTAAATCAACTTCTATAAATTTTCTAGAATGCATGCACTGCTGAAAAGTAAATGCAAAAAGAACCATATGCAAACCAATTTCCATCTAAATAATTAAAATTTTAATAAAAAAGGAGAAGAAATTAAAAGATGTGAAAGAGAAGTTAACTTTCCTGTGATAGAAGACAATATCTTACAACAGTACTTTATAGCCACCTTAGTTACATGTCCCCAAATGATTAATTTTATATCACAGGCAAAGACAAGGACAAGGGAAAGGAAGAATTTGTGTCATTCAGGAAGAAATCGATTGTTCTTCAGTAACATAGAGGGAGTGGTGATATTTTATATCACTGACTTTATGCACTTAATATTTATTTAGGATCTATCATGTTTCTTGGGAGCTCTGGCAGCATAGTGGCTAAGGCACTTGACTGCTAACCAGAAGGCTGGCGGTTCAAACCCACCAGCCACTCCTCGGAAGGAAGATGGGTCAATCTACTTCCGTAGTGATACAGCCTCGGAAACCCAAGGAGGGGTTGCTGTGAGTCAGGTCCGACTCGACAGCACGTAACAACAACACCATGTTTCTTGGAAGAAGGACAGCCAGAAGGCTCCTCAGAAGTGAGGATGTTGTTGTTGTTGTTGTTGTTATGTGCCGTCGAGTCGGCCCCGACTCATAGCGACCCCTCCTTGGGTTTCCGAGGCAGTATCACTACGGAAGTAGGATTGCCCAACCTTCCTTCCGAGGAGTGGCTGGTGGGTTTGAACCGCCAGCCTTCTGGTTAGCAGTCAAGTGCTTTAGCCACTATGCTACCAGGCTCCTAGAAGTGAGGATGGTAAGACTTATCTCGCATCCTTTGGATAAATTATCAGGAGGAACTAGTGCCTAGAGAAGGACATCATGCTCGGTAAAGCAGACGGTAAGTGAAAAGGATGAAAACTCCGAATGAAACAAATAGACTTCATGGCAGCAGTAATAGGCTCAAACATAGCAACAGCTGTGAGCATGGCACAGGACTGGGCAGTGTTTAGCTCTGTTGTACATGGGGCTGCTATGGGTCAGAACCAACTCAATGACACCTAACACCACCACCAAAAACAACCTCGGTTCAACCTCTGCAATGGTCTGAGAATACAAATTAGAATCTTCATTCCACCTTGCAAGAGCTCTCGGTCTAATGCAGAAGAGGAAAAAATAAAAAGATAACTAAGGGTACAACAAGGGGCCCTGGTGCACAATGGTTGAGCATTCAACTGCTAATATAAAGGTTGGCATTTCAAATCCACCTGCTGTTCCATTGGAGAAAAGAGCTAGTGATCTGTTCCCTTAAAGATCACAAGGTCACAGCCTTGGAAATCCTATGGAGCAGTTCTACACTGTGCTATAGGGTTACTATGAGATAAAATTGACTCAAGGACACACTACAACATCAACAAGTATACAACAGACCTAAGCTTTTTTTTTTTTCCATTCTTATTCTGCATTTCATTCACAGGACAGCTGTCCCACAGCTCAGGAATCTCAAGCTCCAATTTGGCAGCTTTTACACTAAGTTGATGTAGTGAAGTTGGAAATGGTCCAGAGAGAAGCAACAAAAATGATGAAGGAAATAGAGAGACAGACAAGGTAAGATTAAAGAAGCTATGGAGATGTTTTTTGCCTATATGAGGACAACCCAATAGTATCTAAATATTTTGACAGTGTAAATATATAAGAGATACCATAAGATAGTTAGAAGGAATTAGAAAAAGTAAAATGTTAGGTATGTATCAGGAAGAAATAAAAACCAGAAATGACATGACAGGTATGTATTATAAAATGAAGTAATTGCCTCTCTGGTAAAGGGTAGAATTTCATCTCTTGACTCATTTGATTTAGGTCTTTTTTTTCTCCTGGCCTGACTTTAGATAACATTCATAAAGTTTATTTTTATTTCAGTTCTTCAAACATCGCTTGAGTGTCTTCTGTGTACCAGGTACTCAGACAAGTGTTAAAGAGTAATAAGAGACAGATCCTCATACTTAGCAAATTTACAAACTGAAAGAATTCCGTGGCTCTCCCATTGTTCTATACACCATCCACTTCCTGGTTTTGCATCGCTCAGGCTCAAGGAGTTCAGCCAACTCAGATTACTTAGCATCTCTAGGACCTAACCAAGTATGCTGTTGTTGTTAGGTGCTGTCCAGTTTCCCAGTCCTGCACCATATTCACAATAGTAGGTATGTTTGAGGCCACTGCTGCACCTCCGTTTCAATCCACAAGTGTATCAATTATTCATCTTACTTCCTTCTCCGATAGCTGTCACACACATACTGTGCTAGTTGTGGTTGAGTGGCTGGGCAGCTAGATGTAGTATTCCCCATGATGAGACTGGTAATCAGCTCCATGGAGGAATCTACTGTGAGCAGCTGAGTAGCTGCCTTAGGGCTGTGGTCTCCTTCCTGTATATAAGGAGAAGCCTTAAGGATAGTCTCTAGCTTACAGCACGCTTGAACTCCACACGTAGCTTGTCGTTGTTCAGCACCCCGTAGCTGAGTGAAGAAAAGCCTTTAGCTTCAGTGGGCCAGGAGCAGGAGGCAGAGCTGAAGTCCAAGGTTGAGGGGCTTTCATCCAGCCCTTAGAGCCTGGCACTTTGAGCTTGGACTTAAAGCCTCCAAACTGTAGGAGAATAAACTCCTGTTTGTTAAAGCCATCCCATTTGTGGTATATTCTTGTCAGAGCAGCATTAGGTAACCAGAACACATACACAGACACACTTGCCCACTTAATTAAAGGGAATAACTCTGACATTTAGTATAGTAGTACCTAGCTGTAAAGGTGTTTAACATGACATTCTCTATCTTTATCATTGAAGATGAAGTCAACAAATCTGACAAAAAAAATTTCTCATTAATCTATAGTGTGTTTTGAGTGATTGATGATTTCAAAGGTTAATTTATAGTAGCAAGTAAAAAAAAAAAAAAAAAAAAACTTTAAAAAGATATATGGGCATGTATCATTTCCACAGGAACATTTGAATATGAAGGGCTGTATGCCACATGAGGATGGGGAGATGGACATGGACCCCATGGCTGGTGGAAGATGGTAGACATGATGACTGCTGTACTTGGAGATATGAGATTAACTTTCCTCACATTCCAGGCACTGAGATCACAGGAACATGAAAGAAATTATGGAGGCCACTGGCTTGCCATAGGTACAGAAATGGAAATAGTAAAATCACATCACCAATACTGTCATCAGTATTAGTGGACATAGGTATCATTTAGTCTTTGCA
>NW_006921838.1:3746169-3750068 GCF_000298275.1 Orycteropus afer afer
GTTTCCTGGAACTGTCCTTATTTGAAATATTCCTTTTCCCAGACAGAGCACATATCTCAAAGTTAGGTTTGGAAAATACAGCATCACTACAGTGTGGTCCAGTAGAAATATGTGACACTAAACTTAAGCATGCTTAGAATTCAGTTAGGAAAAGCAAAACACATACTTCCTAGAATTGAAGTGAACAGTGTAACTATGGAAGGCTTCTCAGAGGTGGTTCGTTGGGTTTGCACTACAGGTACCCATGAGAGTGGTGCAGAGACTGAGGAAGAGAAACTGTATCTGCTCTGCATCTATTACAAGCCAGCCACTATTGTAGATCCTATACTGTCTTTTAATCTTCTGACCTATACAGCCAGTATTATTATTTTTAATTTAAGAATGATAAAGCACAAGGTCAGAGAGATTACAGGACTTGTTCAGGGTCACACAAGTAACATCATGGAAAGCTAGAAATAAACCCCGGTCATTTTGACTCTAAATGCATAGTATTTCTATAATATCATCTAGTTGTTTGATTAGAATATTGGGTAAGATTGTGAGTACCAAATATTCAGGCTTCCAAGAGCAAGAAAAATTGCACTTGGTTAAAAAGTTATTAATTGTATATTCACTTAAAAGTGATACCTCTGTGTCCTGCATGTTAAGCTTTACCAAACCATCTGCCTTACTCCAGAGGACCTCCGATTCATCCCCTTTTTAGGGCACTGGTAAATGTGCTCACACTATCAAGTTGATTCGGACTCATCGCAACCCTATATGAAAGAGTACACCTGACCCATAGGTTTCCAAGGCTGTAAATCTGTATGAAAGCAGACTGCCTGGTCTTTCTCCAGTGGAGTAACTGGTATATTTTAACTGTTGGCTTTTTAGGTATCATCCCGATGCCTGAAGCACAATGCCACGAGAACTCCTCTAAATGTCCTAAAGGAATGGTGAATTTGAATAACCAATTGACTACTCCCACTTCTTGTACTTGTACCTTAGACTTCCATTAGAGCACAAAACACTCACAAATGGTAGCAAAACATTTGAGAGTCAAGTATCTGTTAGGCTACCTGATCCTCTCATTAGTAGAAACCAGCCAGCCAATTTATGACATCACAAATAAAAGTATTGACGCTTGCATTAATTCTACATTTGTGTGCCAATATTTTTACTAGACATTACATCATTTGACACTTATAATGATTCTATGGGAAAGCATCTTTGACAGATAAGAAAACTGAGTCTCACAAAGATGCAAGAATCAGGTTTCCCACACAGGAAGTGTAAGAGCCATGATTCAATCATGGGTCTGCCTTCCTCTGTAGGCCTTTAGTACTAACTTCTGTGAGACTCCTTTGGTAGCCCTGCCTCATTGCGATCACAGCTGAGTCCAACCCAACAAAAGCATTCTCTAATGCAACCTGCAGGACATCTGAGAGAGCCCCTGGTCTAGGCTTCAGGGCCACACAGTGAGGGACAATAGCAGGCTCTGCCGGCTGAACTCCTGTCTTCTCTGTGGACCAGCAATCTCTGTTCTTCCCTCTGCACTTGCTCACTTCCTAGGGGACATTCGGGGGCAAGCTCTCTGCAATGTGCAAGTTCACACTACTTTTTCAATTAACACAACTGTTGGGTCATTACATTTTTTTCTTGAAAGTTGCCAAAACATCTCTGGTACAAATTAAACTGTGGCCAGGGTTGATCTTTGATATACTTGTCAGATATATGCAAAAAATAACATTGACAAACTTCAACTCTTGGGGGAAAAAAATTCTCTCTCTCTAAATGAAGGGGTGGAATCATTGATAAATAACATGTGCTTACTTTGTGACAATCAAAACGCTGAGGGCTTCACATGCATTATGTCACTTAATCCTCATGCAATTATCTCATTTAATCCTTAAAACAACATTATAAGATATTCACTATTGGGATCCCCATTTTACAACTGAAGAACTTTAAGACTTTGAGACGTTAAATGAATATCCCAAGGTTGAAAAGCTAAGGAGTAGCAGAGCTGTTTAATTTCAGACTTGAAGTGTTAAGTCCCAGACCCTAATACAGGAGCTCTGGTGGCGCAGTGTCTAAGGCACTTGACCGCTAACCAGACGGCTGGCGGTTCAAACCCACCAGCCACTCTTCAGAGGGAATGTTGGGAAATCTACTTCCGTAGTGATACTGCCTTGGAAACCCAAGGAGGGGTCGCTATGAGTCAGATCCAACTCGTCGGCATTGAATTTTGAGTGAGACCCTAATATGAGGGAGACTTTGTTTTTGTTTTTGTTTTTGTTAGGAGTCTGGAAGCCAATTACAGCTCACAGAGACCCCATGTGACAGAGTGGAACTTTCTATAGAGTTTTCCAGGCTGTGATCTTTATTGGAGCAAATCTCCAGATCTTTCTGCTATGGAGTTGCCGGGTGGGTTTGAACTATCAACCTTTCAATTAGCAGCTGAACCCTTAACTCTTATCATGCTCAGTTTGAGGGACTCAATGTGAAGGAGGTGAGCACTCTAGAATAGCAGAGAAAGCAATTTATGGTTGCCCCATTTTGCTTACATCTGTATAACCAATACTGTCCTCATTGTGTTTAAGTGATTTGGGGTAGGATATGACTGTGTCCTATTCACTACTTGAGAAACTGAGGGGAAAAAAATCAACTGAATATTCCTTTCCAGGGTGAATGCCTTAGCTGGCTGTGTTGCTACTTCTGTGAGTTACATTAGCAATGAATCATTGTGTTTTCACACATGAGAAGAGGTATGTGAATTTGCACCAGCTGAGAAAATGGTCAAAAGCATCTACTTAGAGGATGCACTCAATGGTTTGTGTTTTTGTTTAGCAAAGTGTTTTTACACTAGGGGAAATTTAATTCCTTCACAAGGACTCTATTTTGGCCACAGGTCCCAACCCCCCCACACACACACACTGTACTACACAGCTTTGAGGCACTCATTCTGAACCTACCTGGCCCCTGTAGACAGTGGAGTTGAGGATGCCTGATTTAGTTTAGGGTAAGCCTCTTACTGATCTGTTGTTTTTGTTAGGTGCCCCAAGACATTTTCAACTCACATCAATCCTGTGTGAAGTGGTAGAATTGCCCCCCATGGTTTTTTAAACTATAATCTTTACTGGAGCAGATTGCCAGGTCTTCCTCCTGTGAAGCCTTTAAGTGGGTTCAAACCTCCAATCTTGCAGTTTGCAGCTGAGTACTTAACAATTGTGACACCAGGGCTCCTTTCTTATGGATCTAGTAGCCATGAAAGGAGTGCATTGATGCATTAGAATTCCTGTCCAGGTCAGCAGGAGGCTATCTGTGTGACCTTGAGCAAATCATCATGTTTCTTTGGTAAAATTCTTCAAGCACTTGGCTTTTCTTATCAGTCAAATGAGCAGAATTATATACATTTGATCCTCATTATTGCAGGATTTTCTATTTGTGAACTTGCTTACTTGCTAAAATGTATCTGTAGTCCCAAAATCAGTACTTGCAGCACTTTTGCAGTCATTCACAGATATGTACAGGCACAGAACAGAGAAAAACATGAGTTGCTTAATGCTGGAGACTGGTTCCATTCATTCAGTGTTGGTGGGACGTTATCAACCATAACTATGGTGAATGATGAGAAACAACTATATCAGTCTCTTTCAGTTCTAAATATGACTTTTCTTTGTGAGGAAGTTATAGATTAATGCCTTTTATCAACACTAAATGATTGATATACTGAATGGTTTAAAATCAAGAAGGGCGCACATGAGGAGTGTATCCTTTCACCGTACTTATTCAATCTGTATGTTGTTGTTGTTGTTGTTTTGCCGTCGAGTCGGCCCCGACTCATAGCGACCCCTCCTTGGGTTTCCGAGGCAGTATCACTACGGAAGTAGGATTGCCCAACCTTCCTTCCGAGGAGT
>NW_006921838.1:3751028-3757415 GCF_000298275.1 Orycteropus afer afer
AAAGATATCACGCTTGGTAGAGTGGAGGGTCAGAGAAAAGGGGGAAGGTCTTAAAAGAGATGAACTGACACAATGGTTGCGACAATGGGCTCATGCAGAGATAGGATTGTGAGGATGGCATAGGACAAGGTACTATTTCATTCTGTGGTACATAGGGCCGCTATAAGTCAGAGGTGACTCGATGGCACTGAAGAATAAATGATTAATAGATTTGGAAAATCAGCACTTTGCAATCCCTAAAAAAATTAGAGTGCCTGAAGGTTAATATGCTTGGCTATCAGCCAAAAAGCTGGAGCTTCATGACCATCTGCAGGTACTTTGGGAGAAAATCCTGATGATCTACTGCTAAAAATTCAGCCATTAAAAACCCTATGGATCATGGTTCTACTATGACACAAACAGTTGCCCTGAGTTTGGAATAAATTAGGTGGCAACCCCTAAAGAACTAAGAAAGATAGATAATAATCACAAAAACCCATTAAGTGAATGACTGATGGGACATTTTAGCAGAAGACCTGGCTGAGGACCACTGAAATCTACTGATAAATTTTAACATCTCTAACGAAGAGCCAACCAGACATTATGCACCTCCTGATATGATGCAATAGGAAGTTGACAATATCAGCGACAGAGTGTATGTGCCTTGAGATAAGGAACCTTTCACCAGATGATTTCTTCAATGAAAGGTTTTGTTTATACGTCGTATATCACAAATATTCAATGAGCCACCATTTGGAGATCAATTTGGAGCAAGGAACATAAGTTTTAAAATGGAAAAGGGAAAAATATGGACTTAAAAATGAGATCCATGTGAAAACAAGATTTCATTTTTAAAACCTGAGCTGAATAATTTTTTTTTTCAATTAAATACTGTGCATAAATTGAACGATGCACAAGTTTAATTAGATTTATCTGCTCTCTGAAATGATTAGTGGTTAATAGAGAAAAGCAACAAAAAATACAATAAAGGCACCCCAGTCTTCCATCTTTTCATTATGGTATTAAATGTCCTTTGTGACTTTCTCACAAATCAGCAAAGGGCACATGAGTCATTTATCTGTATCATAAAATAACTTAAGGGCATCTGCCCTTCTTGAGCCAGGCCAGAGACAGGAGAAAAATGTGCTGCTTTGTTTTTAAAATTCAGTCTATATGCTAGAGGCCCTAGATTTCTGTGATGTCAGGAAATTCTTCAGATACTCAGAGGGGAAAGAATTAAAAAGTGGTTCAGGCAATTAATTCTCAAAAAGGCAACTAACTCTCAAAGCGACCTGAGATTATGTACAGATCTGTGTAATCTGCCTCTACCAGTTCCCTTCTCCATTCTCCTCCAGCCCCTCCCAGGACCTCCCTCCTCTGATAATTTCATCCCTTGGATTTGGTTGTTCTTGTTCTTTTCAATATTAGCTTTTTTTTTTTCTTTTTTTGCTTCTGTCTTGGTTCTCTAGTGTTGCTGTAGCAGAAATACCACAAGTGGGTAGCTTTAACAAGCAGAAATTTATTCTTTTACAGTTTAGGAGGCTGTTGTTGTATGCCCTCGAGTCAGAACCGACTCATAGTGACCCCTCCTTGGGTTTCCAAGGCAGTATCACTGCAGACGTAGATTGCCCCATCTTCCTTCCGAGGAGTGGGTGCCAGTTCTAGAGGCCACGTGAAGGCCCCTTACCCTTGGCCTTCAGCTCTGCTTCTCATTCCAAGCCCACTGGAGCTAGAGGCTTTTTCTAACTCACATAGCTACTGGCTGCTGAGGCTGAAGAACCCAAGAGCAGCAGGTAAAATGGCACAATTCCAAGATCAGAAGGCCACATGGCAGGCCACTGTTTCCAATCTAGGAACAATGCCATGACTGGCAGGCAACAAAGAAGACCACTGGTTCAAGTCCACAAATGGAGTGGAAAACTCGGCCAAATGCAGGATCCAAAATGTGCCAAAATGCTAGAGATCTTTCCTAATGCTTTTCCGTATATATTAGAAGCAGGTCATACCCCGAAGATAACTCTCCTTCAACTGCTTAGCTGTTCACAGCCGATTCCACCATGGAGGTCATTATAATACCATCATGGGGAATAACTATAACCCATTGCCAAGCCACTCAAAACCATGACCCAACCAAGGTAACACAACCTTAATTACCATAGCTTCCATTGTTGTAGTTTTACCCAATGAGTGGAAGATGTACCCAATGTTGGGTGTGCAGGCTGTTTGATTTACTAAAAGCCCTCAAATCATAAAAAGTCCAATTTTGTGATGCAAGGGTCTAGAAAATCTCAGTAGTCTCAGAGGAATTTTTCTCTTCCCTAAAAACCATTGCCCTAGAATTCATTTTCAGTTAAGACTCAGTTTTCCCTCTACTCATTGGAATTTCTCCATGTTTTCTCATCTGCCAAGTGGGATTAATGACAATATCAACTTTATAGGAGTTATTCTGAGGATTAAATTAGTTAACTTATGGAAAGGGCTTAGAATGGTGCCTTTAACAAATACCCTTGCTCAATGTTAACTATTTATTGTTGCAGTTTTCATTATTATTATTATTGCAAAAACTATTCCAAATAAAACAATAGAATCATAAATAATTTTCTGATATCAACTTCAGAAACACCGTTCAGAAAGTTTGGCAATTTAATCAACAAACCACATAACCTGTTCACCCATGCTTCAGCCTCTCAGCCCTTCTCAAACTGCTGGGTAGATGATCTAACTAGCAATGTGACCCTTTGGATTTCTGTAGCTACCATCAGTCCATAAACTAACATTCATGGATTGCATAATATAGGATTGCCATTGAAATTAAAACCAAAACTTGAGATATCTGAGTTCAAACTGAGAAGCTACTGTATAATAGAAGCATGACTTAAACAACTTTGCTTGACATCACTAAATGTGTTTCCTAGACCAAGGTTTGTGAGGAAGTTATGAATGCAAAGATCCTGGTGAAGTTACCATGGAATGTCCCTGCAGAACTTAGGTAACAATCAGAGGAGCTACCCACCAGGCTTAAGCCTGCCACATTATAAGTGTCCATTTTGGAAGAAGCTTGGTTTAGTGCTGTGGAGTCAGCCAGTTGTGGCTCTTTCACTTCCTCCTGAGTGATTTAGGCGAATGTCCATACTGTCTGACTTGTTACATTATCACCTTCAAAAACAGCCAATGTGTTCTGAAAACTGAAAGAAATGCATGAATAATGTCTAGCACAGTGCTAAGAATGTAGAACACTCCAAATGTTTGACAAGTATTAATACATGTGTGTTACTTCCTACATTCTTAAATTTGAACCAACTATGTATTGCATTTAGGCGAAAGAATAGCCAAGCCTCCTTCTCCCAACCCACAGCTACTCTCTTATGTACTTTGGGAGTCAAGATTGTTTTGTTGACTAGGAAAGTCATGTCTTTAGCATATCACAGGTACAGGAAAGAAACTTCTGTGCTATTATTAGAACAAGCCTGGTGTTGTAAGAGATTAGGCACAGTCAGTCCCTGAGTTATACACCTAGGACCTACAGAAAACACATACTTACCCTTTAATGTTAGGTAAATTGGCCCTTACTTTGACATGACTGAATGAATGTTATTCATTCATTCACACCAAATTCTTCATAAACATCACCTTCACTTGATGAACATGAAGCTTTAAATCATTGAAAAGGCTTCGAGTCTTTTCTTGCACTAAAGGGGGAAAAGGCTCTGGTAGCATAGTACCTAAGGCACTTGACTGCTAACCAGAAGGCTGGTGGTTCAAACCCATCCACCCCTAGGAAGGAAGGTTGGACAATCTACTTCCATAGTGATACCACGTCGGAAACCCAAGCAGGGCTCACTATGAGTTGGGTGCAACTCAACAGCACATAGCAACAACAACTGTTGAGTTGATCCTGACTCATAGCTACCCTAAAGGACAGAGTAGAACTGCCCCACTGGGTTTCCAAGGGTATAAATCCTTACAGAAGCAGACTGCCATATCTTTCTGATCCAAAGTGGCTGGTGGGTTTAAACCACTGACCTCTTTGGTTAGCAGCAGGGAGCTTTAACCACTGAGCCACCAGAGCTCTTTTCTTGCACTAAAGTAAGGCAAAATAAGAGCTGTGTGCCAGTGTTCTGAGTTACCTACAAGTTCGACTTAAAGACACACTTAGGAACTGATCTGGTCTATAACCCAGGGACTGCCTTTACCTCTCTAGAATTCCATCTTCACAAATAGCATCAAACAGTGCCTTCCCGTAGCCTCTCCCTCCTTTCTGCTTGGAAGTGGAGGTTGCAAGAGTGGGATGAAATGTAAAGGTGCGTCATTTTCTTTCTTGTCCCTGCCAATAGGAGGTGCAGTGCTTTCTTTCAATCCCCCATGAGCCCTAGTCTTCAGATAAGTTCACAGCAGGCTATTTTGCTAGCAGAGTAACGTCTCTGGGAAGGCCAGGCTTCGACACTTATAATTCAACCTCAACTCTAGAAAGACACCAGGCAAACTGCATTAACCAGAAGAGAAGAATTTGCTCTTAATCATTAGTCGCCTAATTCCTCTCATTTTTGAATGATGATACTTTATAAAAAGAAAAAGACAAAGGAAAATTTAATTAAAAAAAGAAAAGCAGAAGAAGTCTTTCTTCGCAATTTGATTATTAGGTCAGTTCAAGAAAGACAATTTAAGAAACCAGCAAATGCCTTTGGGGGAACTAAAATAATAACAAGCAACACTAATATAGCACCTTGCCTCTTCAAAGCACTTTACAAACATGAAGTAATTAGGCCAATTAAAACTTGAAAAAGTAGCCTATTTAGATACAATCTACTTCCCACATTCAGTGCATCTGCTAAAAATGACTCTCTAGTCTTGTTTTCAACTGAAAGGATGCTCACAGGAAAACAAGATAAACATAAATAAGAAGTAGAAGTTAATTTCAGAAGGATCTGGGCTCTAGAGCATTTAAGGCACTTAAATCAAAAGGAAATTTCCCACACTCTGATTCTTCTTAATATCGCTATTCCAGGGATCCTATTCCTGTGTTGCTGTTGTTGTTATGTGCTGTCGAGTCGGACCCGACTCATAGCGACCCCTCCTTGGGTTTCCAAGGAGTGGCTGGTGGATTTGAACTGCCAGCCTTCTGGTTAGCAGTCAAGTGCCTTAGCCACTATGCTACCAGAGCTCCCATAAATGGAACTAAATAGAAGGTCTAAGAATAGCTAGTGCCAAGCAATCAGGTGTGGAGGATATCAGCAAACAAGTAAATGGATGGTCCAGGAAATGAATGAGTGGAATGTTTTAGGTTTACTTTCTCAAGGTAAACTAATTCACAAAGAATCCCAGAATGACCAGGAAAGGATCATAGTGTGCTGAATTGGAGAGTGATCTGAAATAGGAGTAAGGGTATTTAGGTCTCTATTTCAAGTTAAAAAGGAACTGTGGTGGTGCAGTGGTTAAGGCATATGGCTGCAGTTCCAATCCACCAACTGCTCCAGAAGAAGAAAAAGCATTCTACTACCTTAAAGATTTACAGCCTTGGAAGTCCTGTGGGGATTGCTATGAGCTGAAATCCACTGGATTGCAGTGTTTTTGTTTGTTTGTTTTTCAGTATTCCAATTTGAAGGAACCCTGGTGGCACAGTGGTTAAAGCACTTGGCTGCTAACCAAAAGGTTGGTGGTTTGAACCTATCAGCTGTTCCATAGGAGAAGGATGAGATAGTCTGCCTCTGTAAAGATTAACAGCCTTGCCAACCCTATGGGGCAGTGACCTAGCTGGTCACTATGAGTCAGAATCTATGGCAAGGTGTTATTCAAGTTTGACCATTAACTTGCTATGTGACTTGGACAAATAATTTAATCTTTTTTATGGTTTCAGGCTACAGAATGAGCTATTTGCCTTAAGACCAACAATTTTCAAAGGATATTAGGAGGGTACTGTGGTTCACCAACTGGGGTAGGCAAATATTCTAAAAGACTCTCCTCTGGTTCAAGAAAACAAGTTCAGATTCAAATATTGTATTTTAATGAGATGTTGTACTTAAATGAAGAGTTCCATGTCTAATAGAGTGATAATAATAATAATAATAATACCACAATGGATGTTTTTTGAGTTCTCTTGCAACTCTGACATTCTATGATTTTCTGAATATTTCCAAATCCCGTAACATACAGGATATTTTCAAAGAAAACTCTTATTCATTTAATGTGCTAGGATCAGAGAGGGAACAAAAGAGAAAGAAGATGTTTCTGAATTCTTTCTTGTGCACTGTAAATCAAGAGTGTCATTGTTAGGTGCTGTCAAGATGATTCCAAATCAGAGTGATCCCATTTGACAGAGTAGACCTGCTTCATAAGGTTTTCCTGGCTATAATCTTCATGGAAGCAGATTGCTTGGTCTTTCTACTGCAAGCTACTGGGTGGGTTTTAACT
>NW_006921838.1:3758410-3758957 GCF_000298275.1 Orycteropus afer afer
GACCGATTCATAGTGACCCCTCCTTGGGTTTCCGAGGTGGTATCTCTACGGAAGTAGAATGCCCAATTCTCCCTCGCAAAACTATATTATTAATCTTAATTGTATAATGAAAAAACTGGGATTAAAAGGTAAAATGCAAAAAGTCACAAAGCTTGGTGGCAAAGCCAGAAATGGAACATCAAGTTCTGAACTGTTTCTACCTCTAAACTACTTCTCTATTGATGAGGTACAAACCAAGAACAATTCGTCCAAACAAAGCAAGTAAATTTTTCTTCCTGTACTTGATGTCACCTAGACTTTACTGTAGTTTCTCTTTAGCAACTTATGGTTGGGAATCTATAAGAACAGAATTGAGGGATGGTACACCCATAGAGGGTGTCTGAGTTTGAAATCAGGGGACCTGGATCTGAAATTAAATGTGCCAAGTTGACTTCACTAAAGTCATACTAACAATCCTAGGTCTAAGGGGTTTTCTTATTTTGATGAGTGTTGATACGAACACCTACCCAGCTAATATATAGGGCTATTATGCTATTTTACCACACTA
>NW_006921838.1:3759837-3761050 GCF_000298275.1 Orycteropus afer afer
TTCAAATTTAAAATTATTTTTTATTATTATTCATTTGAAAGTAATAAGCCTGGCCCTCAAAGGTCTGGCTATCGACAAATGGAACCAATGGTTTGGGTTTGAGGAACTTCGAGCTCCATCATTCTCCAATTATCTATCTTTAACTGTCAGATGACATGAGGTCAACTACAGTAGGCAAGCCAGTACTAATTATTTAATTTCCTTAATAATAACATTTTTAAAAGTTTTCAAATTCCATTTTCCATACATTGTAAACAGTAATCTACCCCAGTCCACACCTTTATCTTTTCATTATTGTGGATAGCCTATCTAATATTACCTTTATTAATAAAACCCATATATGTTTGCTGAACTACATATTATTTATACTCTACAAGAAAATTATGTGGCTAGTCCAAATGTTCTTCTCTACTTAATCCCAGTTTCACTTCTGGCCTAACCTAAGCTTAAAATATAGCCCTTCCATTTTAAGAAACACAGCTTTATAAGCTACCAGATTTACATAGGCAAATCTGCAGGCACTCCTAAAACACACACGTTAAACTCTACAGAAATGCAGAGAAGTTTGCCTCACTATTTCAGGTAAACTGTTGAGCACCAACATCTGAAAACACACACATTCACACATGTGCATGCATACACACGTGCACACACAAAACTTTGTGTTTAAAAAAAAAAAGGAAAAATGAGTCCCCGGGTAACAATCAAATCAAATATAAGTGTTCTATAATGGCATTAGTAGGAGCTCTGGTAGCATAGTGCCAAAGGCACTTGACTGTGAACCAGAAGGCTGGTGGTTCAAACCCACCAGCCACTCCTCAGAAGGAAAGTTGGTCAATCTACTTCCATAGTGATACTGCCTCAGAAACCCAAGGAGGGGTCGCTATGAGTTGGGTCTGACTTGACAGCACATAGCAACAACTATAACAATGGTATTAGTGCAGTGTTTTCCACTTTATTTAAATCCAACAACATCTGGGAGGAATTCAACTTTACATCCTTGTTCTGGTTACCCAGTACCGCTCTGACAAGAATATACCACAAATGAGATGGCTTGAAGAAACAGGAATTTATTCTTTTATACTTTGGAGGCTTTAAGTCTGACTTCAAAATGTCAGGCTCTAGGGGCTGGATGAAAGCCCCTCAACCATGGGCTTCAGCTCTGCTTCCTGCTCCCAGCCCACTGAAGCTGGAGGCTTTTCTTCACTCAGCT
>NW_006921838.1:3761455-3770679 GCF_000298275.1 Orycteropus afer afer
GGAATATTACATCCAGTTACCCAGCCACTCAACCAAGCCCAGCCAAGTTACACACAAACTTAACTACCACAATCCTCTTCTACATAGTAAAAAAAAAAAAAAAAAAACACTGCCATCGAGTGGCTTCTGACTTATTATGACACCTGTGGGGTTTCCACGGCTATGAACTTTTACAGAAGTAGACTACCCAGCTTCCTTATGCAGAACACCTATTGGATTTGAACCACCAAACTTCTGGTTAACAGTCAAATGCTTTAGGCACTGTGCCACCAGAGCTCCTTCTTCTAAATAATATTTGGCCCAAAATCCTTAACTGGGTTTCTAAGAATAGGCTTCAGTGGCTCTTGAATCTCTTGAAATTAAATGCATTGACATTAAATAATATGCATATGTGTGTGTATGTATAAAAATAAAGTTTTCTTGATATAATTTATGACCTTAAAAGTTTACAAACTACTGAGAAGCCATTTTGCTTTACCCAAGATCATTCAGTTTTTCTTTATATTCTCTCAAAGTATATTATTATTCTACTTCTACATAGTAGCTTAATTCATAATTGTTCATAAAGGACACAAATATTCAAATGGAAGAAAACACACTCCTCCAAATACCACCTGATCTGTAATACTGTTTTAGAAGCATTACATCCATGTTTACCATCTCAGTAGTATATTGGAAAGAACTCAGAGTCTATGAGCACAATACTGTCCCTGTGGTAGTTAAGCTTATATGTCAAGTTGGCTGGGCCTGGTTTTGATTATTGACAATCAACTCCATGGTGGAATACAACACAAGCAGATGAGCTCTAGGGATGTGGTCTCCTTCCCTTATATAAGGAGTGTGGAATTAAGAATTTAAATACAAAATTAAAGATGTAAAATTAGAAAGTAAAATTAAAATGTAACATTTTACTATAGCAATAAGAGGCCATTATTAAGACCAGTAAAAGGGCCTCAGTTCCAGGAACTGAGAAACATATAGTTTTAGTAAACAATTTCCAGAACTGTAGATAACTAAGCCCTGAACCTAGTTCCCAGAATTAGAAGAGGGAAACTGGACGTAAACAATTTTCAGAAAATGACATCAGCCATCCGCACTCCCTCCAAAAAGTTAAAGTTTGAACCAACCAATCACTTGTACCCTTCATTTCCCTCCAGAAGGATTATGTTTGAAATAACAAATCATTTGTGTTTTACTCGCGCCAAAGTTTGAAATTAACCTATTGCCTGAATTCCCTCTACCCACTCCCCTTCCCCAACCAATCAATTGTAATCCCCTCCACCCACACCTCCTCCCTACCCCTTCCAAATGTTCCTTTAAATAGAGTGTGTGTTTGATGCTCGGGGCTCCACTCCTCTGCCCCTGCGTGGAATATGAGTCGAGCCCCGGCGCGCTGGAACCTTGAATAAATGCCTCCTGCTTCTGCATCAAGAGACGTCTTTCGTGAGTGATTTTGGGTGGCGTTCCTCTTTGGGTTGGGAAGGCCCTGGTGAAGGGGAACCCAACAGGAGAAGCTTTGGGAATGGTCTCCAGCTTTGGGCATATTTGAATCCTGCGTGTAGCCAAGTCATTATTCAGCAGCCTGCTGTGTTGCCTGTTGATCTTGGGACTATTAATGGGACTTGAATCAATGGCCTGCCATATGGTTTGGTAACATGGGGACTATGTCAATTTTATTTGTCAACCTTGGACTTTTTAGTCTCAGCAGCCAGTACTGCCGGAGTGAAGAGACGGCTCTAGTTTCAATGGGCTGGGAGCAAGAGGCAGAGTTGAAGCCCAAGTTCGAGGGGCTTTCACCTAGCCTCTAGAGCCTGGCACTTGGAATTCAGACTTCCAACCTCCAAAACTGTAAAAGAATAAATTTCTATTTGTTAAAGCCACCCATTTGTGGTATTTTGTTAGCTCGGAAACCCAAGGAGGGGTTGCTATGAGTCGGGGCCGACTCGACGGCATGTAACAACAACAACAACAACACAGGTGACCAAAAACAGTCCCCTTAGCTTTAATGGGCTTGTAGGTGGAGCTCAAAGCTAAAGTTTGACATTTTTCAAATGGTGAGACAAAGGAACCAGCTATATCCCCTCAAGAAAGAGATATGAGTTTCCAGTTAGGTCCTTCCCCCGATCTTCTTTAATCCATCTGAGAGCTCTCCTTGAATAAATATGATGCCCTTAGAGACAATGAGAGTGTGCATAATATCCAAAGATCAGTTCTTATTCTTAAGTAAGGAGTTTTCTCTTACATAGTTTGTTGTTGTTGTTGTTGTTATGGAATTAGTCATTGGTAGGAACCATTGACTCTTCACTTAAAACAAAAGGTGGGGAATAAATTCACTAAAGAAACAACCATTGCCTGGAGGAAGGTTGCAGGGAAATTCAATGAGACTGCCAGTATGAGTGCATTTCCCCAGACATTAACAGAGTCTCTGGTGACCTTCTTCTGTTCAAGACGAAGAACAGAAAATTGATTGACAGTACCATTAAGTGAATTGGTAGCTATCAGAACACTTTACCAGAGTAAATGGATTAACTTCTTTGGTATCAATCTTTAAGGAGGGTCCTACAATTGGGTCTGGGTTCTATACTTGACCCTGTAATATTAATCAAAAGGCATACTCTATAAATTTGCCCAGGACACAAAGGTGAAAAGGTATATGATAATGTGAATGACAGAGCAAATATTCAAAGAGAGCCTGACAGATAAAAGAGTGGGCCAAAAATCAACAACATGAACTATCACAAATGCTGGATAGCAAAAAAAAATACGAGCTCTGCAATGAAATAAACATGAACTTAAATCCCTGCTTTACTTCTAAATATCAATGAGTCCAGCTAAATTGATTCCTAAGACTCAGTTATCTCCTTTTTTAAATGGGGACAATAAATTCTATCTTTTGTGGTAACTGAAAGAATTAAATTATATGACTTAGAAGCACAGCACAATATCTGGAAATAATAAATGAAATTATTTGTAAAGTATTTTATTTGGTTTTTAAGCATTATCTTCATAAATGAAGAGAGAAGACGTGGTATTCATTCATTCATTCACCAAATATTAATGTATTAAACACATGATACAGATTTGAGCTCCTAAAATATACAGTGTTATGCTTGGTTCAAGGGTTACAAAGATTAACCAGTACCCCCTAAAATGGAGTTAAAGAGTTGCAGTGAAGAAATGAACAAAGTACAGATGGAACGAGATTTACTCTCTCACTTTGTTTTCACTAAGGACAAATTTCCTGAGCCTAAAATTTGCTTTTCCACTTGCGTGCATTTGTCCAATGTGTCCTTCTGAGGAACACTGACCCACAGAGCTACTAACGAATGCTGTTGCTGTTAGGTGCAGTCAAGTCAGTTCCAACTCATGGGAACCCCATGCACAACAGAAGGCAACACTCCCCGGTCCTGCACCATCCGGACAGTCGTTGCTATGCTTGAGCACATTGTGGCAGTCACTGTGTCAACCTTTCTCACTGAGGGTCTTCTACCTTTTTTTTTTTTTCTCTAATTTACCAAGCGTGATGTCCTCTTCCAGGGACTGGTCCGCTCCTGATAACACGTCCAAAGTACGAGAGATGAAGTCTGGCCATTCTTGCTTCTAAGGAGCATTCTGGCTGTACTTCCAGAACATATTTTTTTGTTCTTTTGGCAACCCATGGTTATTCAATATTCTTTTTCAATACCATAATTCAAAAGCATCAACTCTTCTTCAATATTCCTTATTCACTGTCCAGCTTTCAAGTGTATATCAGACAATTGAAAATACCATGCCTTGGGTAAGGCTTAAGGAGCTCTGGTAGTTTAGTGGCTAAGGCATTTGGCTGCTAACTGAAAGGTCTGTGGTTCAAGCCCACCAGCCACTCCATGGAAGAAAGAGAATTCCATAAAGATTTACAGCCTTGGAAACCCAATTTGCTATGAATTGGAATCGACTCGATGGCAGCGAGTTTGGTTTTTGAGTTTTGGGTCAGGATTGATGAATAGGCAGACCGAAATGCTTCCAGCCCGGGCACAACCAATGCCAGACCCAGCCAAGGCTAGGTACCCTGCTTCAATAACGTGAATTGGCTCAAGAGATTCTCTTTCAGAAACAGGATTATGAAGCGTGAGGAAATTGGTGTGATGAGGCATAGGAGCTGGAAATGAAGATGTATGAGGTTGAAAATGTGGGTGACCACATATATAATAAAATTATGAGACACCAGACATAACGGGTAAATAAAGCTACACAGAGAAAATCACAAATGTCACGAGGGTGAAGTGGGGGAAAAGATTTTAACCAATGCCGAGAGTATCAAGTTCCTGATGATAATAAAAAGTTACCTTTTGTAGAATGCTTACTATGTTTGAAAAACTGTTTTAGAACTTGACATATACTATCCATGTAATCCTCACAAAGCTTTCTATGACCTAATTACTACTAATTTTCTCATTTAACACATGTGAAAATTGAGATACAAAGAAGTCAAGTAACTTGCCCAAGTTTCAAGGCTATTTGAGCCAGACTTTAAGGCCAGGCCTTCTGGCTTCAGAGCTACCCATATTCGTCTCTGTCCAGCTCTACCTCCACTGCTGCCCTAGTCCTTTTGTGCCCTTGAAATAAATCCTTCTCTTGCAAGTTTCTCTAAATGAGTTGTTCCATTCATTCAACAAGAGATATCTAAACTAAAGCAGCCTCTTTGTCCTTGACAGCTTCAAATAAAGGATGTGGGAGATCAGCAATATGGCAGGCCTTTAATGCCACAAGAGGACTGCTTTTTCCTCTCTGGAAATATCCTTCTTTGTGTATGGAGAAGAACTCAATTGCTGAAGATCAGCCTTTGACAGTTTTTGAGGTGGCATTTTGAGATAATAGAACCTTGAAATAATAATGAAGCAACTTTTCTTAAAACTTCCCAAGTGCTCCACAGGAATCCTCTTATGAATGTCTATATCATTTTTCCAAAGACATTCAGGGGCAACACAGGCTTTCCCTCATCGTCATACCTCAAACAGAGGGAAAAAAAAAAAAACAAGACAGAAGGACCTCCAACGGTATAAGTGATGTTATTGCACTCATCCCCACTGAACTGTAAGTTATGTGATTCTACAACTATTTTTCCCTTGAATGTAAAGCCTTTAAAGAGGAAAGACTGGGTCATATTTGTCTTCTTGCAACCACTGCTCAGCAAAGAGGATGCACGTGGAAAAATGATTCAGAAATGGCTTTTAATCAATGAATGCATGAACCAAGCAAAGAACAATGTATACATTGGTATAGTATTTGTGTTCCCCAAACAAAAATATAAGCACTTTTTAATTTGGTTGGTGCTTTGGTCTTATCAAAAACTAACATGTACTATATATTATGTTTTTCTTATAATTATTCAGTGAAATAGTCTGCACTCAAGTCCAGGTTCTAGAGCCCAGTTTCTTGGATTTTAATCTTGACCCTACTGATTACAAGCACATTACTTAATTTTTCTCTTCCTCGATTTCCTAGACTAAGAATCTCTATAACACAGAGTTAAGAATTATGCCTCCCCAGAGGGTCAATACGGAGATTAACTGAAGCAATAGCATTCCCTCTAAAATGCCCAGCACCTAGCATTTTTGTCATTATGTGCCTCTGAGTTGGTTCCAACTCATAGTGATCCTATGTACAACAGAACAAAACACTGCCTGGTCCCGCACCATTCTCACAGTGGTTGTGATGCTTGAGCTCACCATTGCAGCCACTGTGTCAGTTCATCTTACTGAGGTTCTTGCCCTTTTTTGCTGATTCTCTATGTTATCAAACACGATTATAGATCTCACATTAGCAGAAAACAGGTAACAATAAATATTAGCCTTTATGTTATGACCCTTTAGGGAGGAAACTGGGACATAGCCCTACTCACAGTGACAATATAAAGTTCATCAATATACCGGACGTATCCAGAGGATATATAATGCAGGAACTATGAGTCAAGCTCTGGAATAACTCTTTTAGAATTCAAGCCCCAGTACAACTCTGGGTAAGTTTCTATACTTCTCTGTGCCTTGATTTCCTCAGTTGTAAAATGGAGATAATAATAGTATCTGCTCCACAAGACTGAAATTATTAAATGAGTTAATCTATGTAAAGTTCTTGGAAGAGTGAGTGGTTCAAAGAAGTACATTACAAAGGTTTGTTATTACTCATCATCGCCATGACCCCACCAACATCCTCACCAGCATTTAATGCAATAAAATCCAGAAATAAATTCCCACTTTGGGGCTTTATGTATTCTATATTTGGAGACATATCTTTACCCCACACTACTTGTCCTTCTGATATAGACCACTACATTCCCATCTGCCATGACAACTGTTGACAACTTTGCTACTAATCCAGAGTTCAGATTCATTTGGAGTATGTCAGGGAAACACTAATGCAATGGGAGGGCATAAGAACATGGCTACTTGCTTGGAGGTAGTTTGTCCAAATATTCTGATAACATTTTCTCTTTAAACCTGCCCAGAGTAATTATGGCTCTTAACAATTATTATAGCTCAGTAGCAAATGCTGGGTGATTCCTGAAAAGAGTTTTATCAAACTGACATTCTAACAAATGTCCCTTGCTAAATGTCAAGTGAGATTTCTGCAGGGAATAGAAAAATATCTCTTTTCTTCTTCCACATCCCAAGTTTATGTAGATCAAAAAGACACTGCACGACTGCCTCTTGTTTCAGCAATTCAGACATCTGCAATAATCCACCAAGAATCTTTAATCAGCCAAGCCTTCATTTTTAACACTGGGGAGAATTAATTATGAATGTGGAATCAGCATCATTGTTGATCTGGGAAGCTGAAATGACTTGCAATGATGCTGTCCTCCTGCAGTTTTAATTAAAAAGCAAGAAGTTCAAGGGTATAGGCAAGAAGCAGAGTGAGACTGCTCTCTGGTCCACTATACAGGAAAGCCTCATTCCTCTTTGTAGCTCTAGTTGCACACTACTCATAAAATAAATATTCCTACATATGATCTCATAAGGATACTTAAAGGAAGATAATGAAATCAACAGTGAATAAATATAACAGGTCAATGAAAAGAAGAAACTGCCTTTATGAGAGAGTAGACTAAGTACTTTCCCAGATGAAGTGACTCAATAAATTACTAAAAAGTTGATGGAAAAGGGTCTCTCTTTGTTATTTGCCCTATTGGCATTGCCTTGCTTCTCCTACACTAAGGGAGCTCTGATTTTGTTCAAATATCTGATGGCTGTTGACTTCTTAGGAGACTGCAGTGTAGTAAATAACCTTGTATGGCTTTTCTAGCCATAAGTCTTCGTAAACTCTGTAGTGGAATTTGCCATGAGCAACTGAATAGCTCCTGATTGTTAAAGTTATCCACCTGTGCATTTCTTTTGTGTGTAGCACCAAGTAATTTTCTGGGAAGTTGCTCTCTCTCTCAGGTGTAAAGAATTCTGATGTTGGGATTGGTTAGTTTGGCCACTCTGCCAGGCTCAGAAAGGAGCCCTTGTAGAGGCAGAGGAAGTCTCTCTGACTGGGGGCTGAGAAAGATGTGCTGCTGAGAGACACGTGCTGAGAGACACACACTCCTGAGAGACACATGCTGCTGAGAAAGAGACACCAAGAGACACGTGGTGCTGAGAGAAAGACACAGAGAGACATGCACTGCTAGGAGAGAGACTAAGAGAGACTGTCGGCTGAGAGATGGTGGGCTAAGAGAGATTGAGCGTTGTTCTTGAACTTGAATTGTAGCCTGGTGCTTCCCTAATAAACCCCATAATCTGAGAGCTCTGTGTGGCCACTGCAGTGAATTATTGAACCCAGCAGACAGGTGTTGGGTACTGGGGGAGGAACAGTTGGTGTCCAGGCTAGTGAAAGGACTGGAGGGAGGCAGCATGTCTGGCTCACAGGGATAGGCCTTGGGCTCCTGATGGTGATTCTGTCTTCCTCTTGTGGGGTTATAAGGGTCAGAATATGTGGCCTCCTTGTCCCTTTCCCAGAAACGTAGTTTCTCCTAGCCCCAAAGGTAAATCAGGATTGGCCTAAACCAACTATGCTACAATTCCATTCTTCTCATCAATGGCTCATTTAGGAATGTCCTATGACTGAGTTGGTGATATTTGTGGAGACATGTGCCAGAGGCACATCTGATAAAATTTTTCTCATTTTTTTTCGAATAGATGCATGTAAAGAAACAATTGAGTACAGACATAATGCTTAGATTGCTGCAGCCATCTTGTGGTTGTGAGAGCACAAACATTAGGTCAAAAGTCAAAAAGCAGGACACAAAGATGGAAAAATGCAAATTTTTGATGACATCATTGAAGCTCTCAATTACCAAACCATAGAACCACCCCATCTGTGGGCTTCTCATTTTGTGATATGATGATTTTCAAAACTATTTTAATCAGTTTTTTTTTTTTTGTTGTTATTTGCAGCTAAATATCTTAAGTAATATTCTATTAAATGTAGAAATAAATTCCTAACATAATTATAATGTGCACTTACAATAACTTTCATAGGTTATTTTCCCCTTTTCTACAAATGAGAAAACTGAGAAAATAAATGATTAGTCAGCAGTGACCCATCTAATCAGGGCCTTATCTGCAATTAATAACCATAGTTGAGTGATTTAAAAGCCCATGTTTTCTACACTATGCTGTGCTGCCAGTTTCATCACTGGAAGTCTATTCATTTCAATTTAATTCAACTTAACAGGTTTTAGATGCCAGGTATTACACTATTTTCTAGGGGGGAAAAACAAACATTATAAAAAGAATATTTATCCCTTGTATAGTAAGACAGTAAAGTTGGCTGATAGTACTTACAATACAATGTGATAAGGCAAAGTAATAGAAGTAGAACATGGTCCATTTGTAATAATCACTAGAAACACTGGCATCTACGGCAGCTATGGCTGAGATGGACTGTAGAGAATGAACCTGAAAATCTTGGCTTTGAAAATTAGGTAGAGTAGGAACAGAGAAGGAAATCTTAGTAGAGGAAATGGGTTATTTGTAGACTTACATATAATTAGAGACTAAGAGAAGGGATAGAGTCCAGATCACAGTACTTCTTGTACATCATGCTCAAAAACTCTAACTTTATCCTGTGGAGCACTGACTTTTAAAATTTTCTTTGTGTTTAACTTTCTTCCTTTAAACAAAATCATATATAAAACTACTAAAGCAGTAAAAGGAAAATGTTGTGGTTGAATCCTTAGAGTATATATATTTCTTTCTTTCTTT
>NW_006921838.1:3771358-3819247 GCF_000298275.1 Orycteropus afer afer
TATAGTATGTTATGCCAATTGAGCTTGATGTCCCCTGAGACTATGGTCCCAAGCCCGCAGATTCAACTACTCAGTCCCACTGGGTAGCTGGCTGTGACTAAGCTGTGACCACTACTTTGCCCCTTGTCAGCTCTACTATACACCTGGGAATTCTGATCATTCACATAAACTATAGGACCATCGTCTGCCAACCTTATATATGTTCTTGGATACACTCCCCATTTCATAGACATACCTAATCATTCAGCCTGTCCACCCATCTATCCACCCATATAACCATGTTTGCCTTCACTGACAATGCAGTAATGCATGTGCAAAGGGGTTCATATTTGTTGTCCGTACCTCCCATGTTCCCTTAGAGTATATTTTAAGAGCTATTTTATATGAATGATGTATGTCACCTAGTGGTCTTAACCACAGAAGTGACATAAAAAATAATTAAGTCTCAGAAAGATTATTCTGGGACAACACAGAGGATAGACAGTAGAAGAAAGAATTAGAAGTTTGGTTAAGAAAAAGGGAGGCAGATACTGGGTAGTAAGATGGCTTTCAAGGCTCTCACAATATTCCCTGCAGGAGATACCAGGTCCCTAAACTAAGGCAGTGGCAGTGAGTGCTACTTAACATATATCCCCTATCCCTGATGGTAATAGTGTATGAAAATAAATAAATAAATAAAAATCTTGTTTGGGGGTGAGGGAATCACCATTGCCATATATGGTAGATGCCAATGTCAGTTCCAGGTAAGGTCTGATTAGCTTAAGACAATCAGCAAATCTTACCCCATAGTCACAGTGATTAGTTTGGGAAAAGACCTATGATGAAAATTGGATTTGCTAAGAAGTTGTTCTGGTAGCATAGTGGCTAAGGCACTTGATTGCTAACCAGAAGGCTGGAGGTTCAAACCCACCAGCCACTCCTCAGAAGGAAGATGGGGCAATCCTACTTCTGTAGTGATACTGCCTTGGAAACCCAAGGAGGGGTCGCTATGAGTCGGGTCCGACTTGATGGCACATAACAACAACAGCAACAAGTTGTTTGTTATCACAAGGGTTTTTTTCTTGAGAGAGGGCCAAAACAGCTCTCCTCAATCTATTCAGAGAACTACCAAGAGCCATGGTCTCCCTTCCTGCAAGATGTGAATATGGACCCAAGTAGCCCTAGATGCAGGTCATCTCCTATCTAATGGGGGAGACAGACTCAAAAGGAAAGAGTATCATGGAAGGGATAAAGTATAGACATAAACCAGCCCACAATACCATACCCCAGTCAAAACCATCAGCAAATCCATATTTTAATTTACATGAGTCACTAAATTCCAATTTTTTTTTTTTTTTTTTTTTGGTTGAGTCTTCTGTTCCTTGCATCTGAAAGCACCTCAATTAATACATAGAAGAAAGAGATGGATAGACAGACAGACAGAGTTGGAGACAAAGACAGAGAGAATGAAGATTTAAAATAAGGTAAAATTCAGTGATACTAAAGTGACTGGATTTGGAGTTGAGGCTGAAGGCTGGAGTTCAAGAGGATTCCCAGGCGGTAGCAGGTGTGTCTGGTACAGGAGTCATGTACAGAAGCAAAGTCAACTAGAGAGAGCTGAGAAAAGATACTGAACTAATTGGGCTTTGGATGTGTTTATTTTAGGTGTTTATTGGATAGCCAAGGAGTCATTGGCGGCTCAATTGTTAAGCACTTGGCTACTAACAAAAAGGTTAACAGTTTGAACCCATCCAGCAGCTCCTTGGGAAAAAGACCTGTGATCTTCTTCCATTAAGATTACAACCAAGAAAATCCCATAGAACAATTCTACTCTGTCCCATGAGATACCCATGAGTTGGAAGCAATCCAATGGCACCAAACAAACACTGGATAGCCATGTGGTAATACAATAAGTATTCTTTTTAATTCATCTTCAACCCTGAAAAACTACCACAATCCATCTTAGAGAAGTCTTTGGAATTCATGACACCTTAAAGTCATGCTTCTCCAACTGGGGTACCAATATTCACGGACTATATATGGAGATTTATAAAGAGAATAGCTAAGTATAAGAGATATTCCAAACCAGAAATTAAGAAAAATAGTGAGAAGAAATTATGCAATCTAACCAATAAATAATTTGGACTATTAATTTTATATAGCAAAAGAAGAATATAGTGTAGATAAAAATAAAAATTTACATGATTTGTTTGATATAGAAAAATAGCCTTCAAACATATTTCTCATTTGTCACTGGCTGTTTCAGGTTATGCCCCATGCTTATTAAGGGTTAACAGTTCAATCCTCTCTGCTCTAAGGGGTGCTTTGTACATTTAGAAAAATACATCTTTCAAGGCTCATTATGGCTAATTTATTAAGAGGCTCAGACTATGAACTCAATCTTCAAATATGACATTTAGCTGTTATGTAAATTCTAGAAAGATTGAATTAGGCAACTAAAACTTAAGAAACAGGGGCTCCCAAAGAGGTGCAAGCTATGGAAAAAGGAGCCAAGAATGTATTTTGTCACATTTCTTATTGCTGCCTGGGCCTGACCCTGGTACATGTTTGATTTTCTGGGAGGGGACTATTTCATAAAAGTTGGGGGATGAATCACTGCTCTGGGCTTTGTTCATTTTCCAGTGGGCTTCTGGCAGAGTAAGGGGGCTATTTGATACTTACACTATGAAAAACCTTTTGGGTGCAAATGAGTTCCAGTTGGCAAGGCCTCCATCTAATTGTGATAACAAAAGTCTTACAAGGAAGGCCCATAAGGCATTTTACATATCAAACAGCTCCTACTGAACAATGTTTTGATGAAATAATTACAGATAAATCAGAAGAAGTAAATTACCCTTGAAATAATAACAATACTTAGCATTTTCATTTTCAAAATGTTTAACAAATTGCTGATTATTTAATTTAAGTTCTAGCATTATGATGAAGAGATTCTACTTCAGTTTTAAAAATGGCAGGGATGAGCTATGAGGAGGGTAACACAATCAAGTCAAAGAAGGTGAATATAAAAAGCCAGTGGTAACTGGGTTTCAAGCAGTTGTCCTCATGAGTGGAGTCAGGAGTAAGGAGGTAAATAAGAGAAAGCCCAATATTCGTCCCTCTCCAGTTTTTCAGTTCTTCAGCAAATATAATCACAATTTTAAAAATGTTCCTAAATTAAAAAATGCTATTCCAAAGCTAAACATGATTTTAAACCATACCTTGATTTGAGGCTCCAGAATTAGGGAATAGAGCCACCCTTTCAGAAATATCTATCAGGTAACAAGGGCTAAAGCTCCAGTCATGCAACAATTAGCTTCTTGGCCACTAACTAAAAAGTTGGTAGTTCAAATCCACCCAGTGGCTCCACAGAAGACAAAAACCTGGAGATCTGCTCTCATGAAGATTACAGCTTGGAAAACCCTGTGGAGCAGAAGTACTCTGTCATATTGGGTTGCTATGGGTTTAAAATGAACTCCACAGCACTTAAAAAAAAAAAAAAAAAAAACCCAATGGGGCTATTAGGACAGTCATGGGGATTGTGCAAAGGAAACACCATTTCTTTGAATACAGTCACAACACACTAGCTATTTGTTCTCAGATCCCTACCTCTTAACTATGTTGACTTCCTTTTCTGATTCTAGTTCCTTGGCTCTTGCCACAAACTATAGCATTGATGCTTTGTGTCCCCTGGTGACTTCACAGGCTTCTTCCCTGAGTTGGCATCCTGAACTCAAATGGAAAACTATAGTTTTTATTTGCTTGTTTTTTTCTGGAATGGACCCAGTACACACCTGGAATTTGTTTGGCCAGCTCAGTACTGTGCTAGAACATTGCCATGCAAATGATTCCCCAAGTAACCTTTTATTTTAGGTCTGTGGCAGTAAACTGACAGCAATATATAGCATGTGCTCATGTTTCCTTTGGCTATTTCTACCCATGCTGTGTTTGCAAAGACGTTGTTGCAAAGAAAGAGTTATGTTCCACTCAAAACAAGCATGCTTGCTGCCTATTTTCCTAAGCTCAGTTTGTATCATGTTTTGATCTTAACTATATGAAAGGTGGTCCTACAGAATGTGGAAATTATCAAATAAAATTTTATTGATGTTGTTGTTGTTATGTGCCATCGAGTCAGACCTGACTCATAACAACCCCTCCTTGGGTTTCCGAGGCAGTATCACTACAGAAATAGATTGCCTCATCTTCCTTCCGAGGAGTGGCTGGAGGGTTTGAACCACCAGCCTCCTGGTTAGCAGTCAAGTGCCTTAGGCACTACGCTACCAGAGAAACAGTTGCGGCAGTACACTGACAAGGAACTGCCAAGGGCCTGATGATGGGGGGCTTTGAAGGCAGTTGTCAAGAGTTTTTATTCCAGTATGTATACCTGGGAAGTCAATAAAGAATTTTAAATGTGTTTCTAATTTATGTTTCAGAAACAGACTTTCAAATAAGGTTCCTAGTTTGGATGTGAGCGATGAGAGAAAGAGAGAAATTAAGGTTAACATCTGGATTCTTGACTTAACTAAGTAGATGGCATTATTTACAGCATTAGAGCAGATATGGGAAAGAACAGGTATATGGTCCAAAAACAAGAATCCACAAATATCTGTAGATTGTTCTTGCTTTATGGAAACAGGCTGAATATCTGGGTATGAACCACTAGGCCTGTTAACTCTGTACCAAAACTTGGGACATTCCTTTGCTCTTAAGGGAAATGACCAGCTATAACATTGCCATAGCAGTGAATAAGTAAAACCAGTAATGAAAGACACACTTTGTAAAATGGCAAAGCACTGGCAGTAGTGAATTAAGAAGGCTCTAGTAGCTCTGGTGGCATAGTGCCTCAGGCATTTGACTGCTAACCAGGAGGCTGGTGGTTCAAACCCATCAGCCTCTCCTTAGAAGGAAGATCGGGCAATCTATTTCCATGGAGATACTGTCTCGGACTCGATGTCAGAGAGTTTGGTTTTAGTTTGGAGTTCTCTAGCTGCCTGGTGCCTAGAACTCAACTAACTTGTAAAAATGAATGAGTGAGGTGAGCAGGGAAGATAGGGGAGACCACAAAGTGAGGTTAATGACATTCTAAGTTAGGCAGACAATGTTTTTTGTGTAGTAGGTGTTTAGAAAAGATCAATCACATATATTTAAGCAAGTACACCTATCACACAAAACAAAACCTTATTGTATGCAAGGAAGTAATTGTTACGTACGTCATTGAGTACAACCTTTAGAACTAACCTGTTCAGGTGCAAGTCCAATTTCTGTCCTTTATGTGCCTCAGTTTCTTGTAATAGTAATAGGGTTGATATTGAAGATGAAATTATTCAATTATGCAATGCTCATACAACACTGTCTAACATATAGAAGACACTCAATAAATGTTACCTAGTGTTTTAAAAACACATTACCTTATAATTTACTACCCAGAATAAGTGATTGATAATTATAAACTGCTATAGTAATTTTCATACTCTCCAGGATTGAAAATGCCATGCATCTTGTTTGTTTCCTTCTTCATACTAGGAAAGAAAATAGGTGAAATAATAACTTTTCCAGAAATGTTGGTCACTCTCATAGGGCTAAACAATGAATTCAGACTGCTGTGCGTCAGTTCCTAGACAACTATTGTACTTGCCCTTAGGAAATGGCTACATTTCAGGAATTCAAAGGAGATGGTGGTGACAGACTGTGCTACTGACCAACTGCACAGGGAATCACCAATATAAAAGACTCTGTGGATAAACGGGAGATGTTTTATCTCTCCCTCCACTCATGTGGACTTGGTAATAATAATTTGATCTGTGCAGAAACAGGGCTCAATTTTGCTTCTCTGTTCTTTGGAAGGAAAGGATTTGTTTGTAAATACCTAGAATTAATATAATTATAATGATGATATATTATCTCACAAAAAAAGGCACTGCTTTCAAACACTTTGAGTGCATTTATATTTATATACAAATTATTATTTACTCATTAAGAGCAGGTCATTAAGGGTATTTATTTACTAATTGCTCTCACCTTCTTCTTCTTTTTTATTTCCTCCTAACCACTAAAGAAATGGTGCATGGAATTCCCATAAAGTGAATCTACCTGTAGGTAAATTCACGCACGATTATTTCTTTAAATAAGTTTAATACGTTGTTTGAAACATATCTCTCAGTGTATCAGAACCTGTGTTGTCAATCAAATTTAAATCAATACACTCAAAACAACAATTGCATTTTTAAAGATTATCAAATATTTCTCTCTGTACATATGTACATGCATATATATGCATATTTAATTATGTTGTGTTGTTATATATACTTAGAATATATTGTTATGTATATTTAATAGCTTATTTTTATTATTTGCACATCAAATTTCACTTTTCACATTTCTACTGCATAAGAAGACTGTTTTCCTCATTCATTCACCATTCAACAACCTCTATTGAGGAAAGTACTATTTAAATACTAGGGTTAAAAAGAAATGACCAAGATGAATCTTGCATGCACTCACAGTCTCGAATATTATGTCCAATGGGAAAAAAGATCAACAGCCACATAATTTTGCATATTCCTGAGCTAAAGTATGAATCCCTGGTGGCACAGTGGTTAGATACATGGGAGAAAGATATGGTGGTCTCCTGTAAAGATTACAGTCTTAAAAACCCTCTGGGGAAGTTTTACTCTATCCTATAGGGGTTGCTATGAGTCAGAATTGACTCAATGGCAGTGGGTTTCAGGTGTTTTTTTTTTTTTTTTCCCCCTTAAACTGAAGTTAATTTGTTATTCTAAAAATAAATAAATAGTATAAAAAGGAGGGAGGAAAGAAGGAAATGAAGAAGGAATGGAGGAAATGGCTGGTCTAAGCATGACTGGTCCACCAGTAAAGACATAATGGGATGGGTACCTCTATCTATGTATCTCAGGACAATTTCACCTGAGTCACCAACTGATTCATTTTGGAAACTGAACTAGTAAACAGCATCTTCCTATAGAACCACAGGACTGTAAGGCTGCAAGAGCTATTCGTCTCTCTATCTACATACAAGAAACAAGATTTCTGGGACAGTGTATGTATGTGTGCAAACACAAGGCATGCTTGCATGTCCATGTGAAAAATACAAGACTTATCTACTCACAGCTTCTCCTGAGGATCCATGGCACTACCTTTGTGCATGCTAAGCTACATAGGCTCATAAAGATGACCAAATAATTAATTGGTTACTGGAACTAGACACCATATCTAAGCCCATTGCTATAGTCGATTCTGCCTCATAGCAACCTTATAGGACAGATTAGAATTGTCCTATAGAGTTCCCAAAGCTGTAAATCTTTAAGAAAAGAGATTGCCAAATCTTTCTTGTAGCTGTTGGATTTGAAGTGCCAACTTTTTGGTTAGCAGTCAAGTGTTTAACCATCGTGCCACCAGCATTCCTTAATGGAACTACCTTATATTTATTTAGGAGAACTCCATTGTAATGATAGCATTTGGAGTTTGGAAATACATCTTTGTTCCTGTGGGGTGCATGTGCCCTGATTTTGTACACATGTAATCACAGAGACATCTAGTGGTCAGGTCTAGAAGCATGCAATCTTAAAGAACAAAACAAAAACTGACTCATTTCTCCCCCAAAGAAACTCTTCGTTGAGTGCTATGAGGGATGGCAACCAAGGAGAGAAGCTGGGCTGAAATGGTCAATTATTTATAAATGGTTGTAACTTGCTGTTTGGGGAGTTTGGAAATCTTTGGTATGATTAATAAGAAGATAGTAAATAACAAAAACAAAACAAAAATAATGGATTGAATACATACCTATGAGTGTGATTTCAGGATCCCTGCTACACTCAAGGGGGGAGCTCTGGTGGTGTAGTGCCTAAGGCACTTGACTGCTTACCAGAAGGCTGGCAGTTCAAACCCACCAGCCAGTCCTCAGAAGGAAGATGGGGCAATCTACTTCCGTAGTGATACTGCTTTGGAAACCCAAGGAGGGGTCGCTATGAGTCGGGTCCGACTGGACGGCACATAACAACAACAACAACAGCTACACTCAAAAGAGGAAAAACTTCTCTAATACTCTCCCATCATAAATGCCACAATATAGAGTTTTTAATGGCTGGTTTTTCAAAGTAGATCACCAGGCCTTCCTTCTGAGAGGCCTCTGGATTTGAACCTACAATTTTTCAGTTGGCAGCCAAGCTTGTTAGCCATTTATCTACCCAGCAACTATGAAAGTTGCCCCTAATTACATATAATTCTAGATTTCTAATAATCTTCTCAGCCTGAAAAGAATACCAGGTTCAAGTGTTAATTGGAATAGTGAAATTACTCTAAAATTTGCATATGGAGGAATCCTTAACAGAGTTTTCCTTCATAGCATAGTTCTAGATCTACCCACATCAGAATTGCTGAGGGTCTTGTTGTTGTTGGTGTTATGTGCCATTGAGTCGGACCTGACTCATAGCAACCCCTCTTTGGGTTTCTGAGGCGGTATCACTACGGAAGTAGATTGCCCAACCACTTGAATAATAATCCACAGACCTACAATATTGGCATCTATCCATCACCTGGAAGCTTTCTGGAAATCCACATTCATGGGACCCTCCCCCAAACCCTAAGTTATTTGTACATGTGTTAAAATTTGAAAAGCACTGACCTAGGAGGCTTTTTAAGCCTCCACATAATTTGGGTCCCTCCACAAAACCTGCAGAGTCCGCATCTTTGAGGAGTCCAGGAAATCAGTTTATGTACAGCTTTCCAGGTGGTGGTGGTTTGTTTTTAAATAAGTAACTTTAACAACTGCTGCTTTAGCATGGGTCCCTGCCTTGATTTTCACATATTGGAGAGTTTAGTAAACATTTCCCAATGTTTCCTCCAAACAGTTAACATACTAAACTGCTAATGGAAAGGCTAGAAGTTCCAGGAACCCCATAGGCACCTCAGAAGAAAGGTCTGATAATCTACTACTGACAAACCAGCGTCGGAAGCCCTAGGAAGCAGTTCTACTGTGACACACATGAGGTAACTGCGAGTTGGAACCAACTCAACGGCAACTGGTGGTGGTGACAGCAGCCTCCTACTTGCTTATCTTGGACAGCCTCAGACACTGAAGGATCCATGGTCAAAACCTTCAGTCAAGTCACTCTTCCATTCCAAGCCTGACTTAGATATTTGGGAAACAGTCTCTTTCATAGATTTGATTTATCCCTGATAATACAGTGCACAGGGAAGGACTCTATGCACACCAAGTATTACAAATAGCAGAATTCATTTCTATTCAGATGTACCTAAGGGTATTCCTACCATCTGTGTCCAAGTAGCTTCCATTCTGCAGAACCTGGGAAGGAGAGTACTCTACTTTTAGAGAGTCAGCTTGGGGAAGTGAGACTTCCTGCTCAGGAAGTACACAGGGATGTCCCCCCATCAGTATTGCAGGATGGTGTGGGGCAGGCAGCTTGAAGTCTGCAAGTCCACTCAGCTGCAGCTCAGCCAGCAGCTGGTAATACAGCATTCTAATCATTCTGGCTCAGCTAAGAATACTCTTTCTATTCTTGCTTTCCTTTCCTTTTGTTTTGTTTTGTTTTCAGGCTGAGGTGTTAGGGAAAGAAGCAGCATCTGAATGCAGTTCAGAGTGACCTCACAGTGCATAAACCAGTGAGTCCTCTCAGGCACCTCCTGAAATGGAGAGGTTAGTGCCATTTGTCAGGGAGAGAGAGTAAAAATATGAAGTCCAGAAGATCCTAGCCCTTGCATTTCTACTTAGACTGGGTACTGATGCTGTGTCCTACTGCCATCACAATCACCAAGAGGACTGATAATGTTGCAGGACTGAAGGTATAATTCTAAGGCACTATTATGTAACGTACACTGCATGTGTGGAGAATATTAATATTAGAATGTTAGAAAATGATTCCTGAAATACTTTATGGAGCTACTACTACTGTTACTATGGAAAATATTAATGTATATTAAAGAGAATTGATAGATACAGATTCAGGAGTGCAGCCCTGTTATTCTTTGACAACAATGATTAGGCTGCAGAAAGGTCTCATATTTCATTACCAAAAAAAAAAAAAACCTAGTTGATCTATACCAATGTGGTGTTGGTTTTTCAGTGTGCATTTACTGACTTACTAAATCAAAAACCAGACCAAGCTCCCTGCCATCAAATAGATTCAGAGTGACCCCACAGGGCAGAGTGGCACTGTCCCCTAGGTATTCCAAGGCTGTAAATCTACAGAAGCAGACTGCCTCATCTTTGGAGGGGATGGGGGGTGTGACCCACCAACATTTTGGTTAGCAGCCAAATGCTGTAACCACAGCACTACCAGAAACCCTGCTACTGACTTACTAGTGGTTAACGTTTAAGTTTTTACTAAGAATCAAACATTCAGTTAGATTTGCATGCATATTTTAAATAAGTAGTTAACTACAGTTACATGGCTGAAAGTTATCCAGTAAGTCACTGTTTCATCCTCACATGTACATGTAAGAGTCACATGGGTACTAATCAATTAATAAATATATTTCCATGCATAGTACAGTTACTAAGTAGGTCATTGTTTCCCAAATGGATTTCATAGAGAACTAGTAATTTGCTAAATTTTAACAGATGTTCCATACAAAATGTTGTTCCAGAGTCAAACAGTTTTGCAAAGAACTAAATTAAATTAAAAAAAAAAAGAAAACATGATTATTTAATACCAGACTTCCTGAAGCCTTCAAAGATTAATATTTACCTATCTGTATAAAATATAATAGCTTGAAACATTTCACAAAGATGTAAAACCTAGAAATAGTCTCTTCTTCAAACACATAGTAATATTTTGATTTTTTGCTGCATTTCATGGCAACTCTGAAAGGCAGAATTCTCCTTCGATATGAGAAGCCAAGAGTAGCAATGCCATGCTACTTATTCCTGATATTTTTATCTTGCCTTCCTGGTTTCCTTGTTGTTTTGATAGACATTCAGAAAAAAAATTAGAACTTCTTGCAAAATTAAGGAAGCATTGGGAAGAAATCTGATGTCCCAGAGGCTGGAGGTTGAGAGGTCAATTTGAGGCCCTTGAGAGTCCATGCCTCCTTGCCAGATCCTGGTATCTGCCTCTGAAGATGAGCTAACAGTAACCTTCACTCTTACTAACAGTAATTCTACCCATTTTTTTAAGCAGTATCCCCATTGGACTGAGAATGCCTGCATGTTTTTCATTTTTTGTTATGCAACTAATTCCAATATTATACTGACACATCTTGTTTATAGAAAAATTAAACATATATGGAGAAATGCTTAAATAATCAAACTCCTGTCTTGTCAAAGTCCTATAGTGGCAATAAGGCCTATAGACTTGGCCAGAAAATGCAGAGAAACTTGTATAGTAATGAGTTGCCAGCATCCATTTGCTGACTGGGTCTCTAGGTGAGAGATGTGATCTATTGGGGGTGGGAGCGGGATGTTGGCTCATTGGGAGCGGGATCTCAGCATCATCTTTGTTATGATGATGCTGAGATAATAAATGAGTCACGAAGAACCTGTCATCTCAGGGGCAGAGAGGGGGAAGGCATAGTTCTCTTCCTTTTGTTTTCCAGACTGTTTGATATTCATGACTGGAGAGACTCAACATTGTAGCTGCATGGGAATTGAGACCCATGTCGGCTATATTTGATACATTGCTGCCAGTACTACTGGTGAATGTGCTAAAGAAATCTGTGTGTTCTGAGGAGAGCCAAGGATCCTGGATGAGGAGCAAATATTCGTCCTTACTTCCCTGTCTAAGCTGTCATTCTCATTCTCTCTGAGTTGGTCATGAAGGTCAAGGCAGACGGTAGGAGAAGGGTGGAAGAGTAAAAGATGTGATCAGAAGGCAAGGTCACTGAGGCAGAGAGATCATCAAGGAGATGATTTGGGAATGCGGCTCAATGGAAATCTTCATACTGAGGCCACCTGAGGCTCTGTGCCGCCCTTGGGCATTGTGGCAGACATGCTTTATTGGCCTCCTTATAATAGTTATCCAAACCCTCCTTTTCCTTTCCACTTCTCACACGCTTTCCCAGCCTCCGTTCCAGGGAGGGAAAGCCTTCTGGGCTCTGTGCTTATTCACAGATTTAAACTGGGGAGGAAGAGGAATTCTGGGGAAAATTTTTTCTTCTAGTTAAAAAAGGAAGAGATGCAGCTGGCATGTGTCTTCCCCCTTCCTCATTCCTTTGTCCTTGAAAGGAGACAATATGATGAAAGTTTCAGCAATCATCCAGAAACCAAAGGATAAAAGTCAACAAATTTCTGACCCTGACATTTCTAAGCCTTGGAACCAAGGGCAACATCCTATTTCTGGAATTCTTGTTAAGTGAAAAATACACAGTCCTAGTCATTTAGACTTCTGGAGTTTGATTATGATGACTTATAGCACAGAACTACAGTTAAAAAAAAAAAAAAAAAAGCCTTTGTGGTGAGACTTTTATTAGTATCTTAGTATACTACTAGTCAGTTTTTTAAATTCACATATACACATATAAAATATATATAATTTTTCTGTATATGTCATTATACAAAGTCTTCCAGGTCATATCTTTTTATGAGTTTGCTATATTGTCATATTTTTAATAGTTGTTTCATCATTTACATATAATTAACCTACAACCTTTTGTTTGTCTTGTAGGTTTTGGCCAATTTTTACTGTTATAAACAACTTTAATAGCATGTTTACATATTGCATTTTTCATATTTTCTTCAAATAGATTTCCAGAAGAGAATTAAGGCAAGTGAAAAGTTCTATGACTTATAAGACATAAAGTCAGATTGCATTCTACAAGTGTTACACGGCTCTAACGTTGTATCAATGCATGAGTCTATCTACATTTGTTCTACACTAAGTATTAACATCAAAAACCAATTGCTAATTTCATAGAAATAAGGGCATTTTTTAAATTTAAAAAAAAAAAAAAGAAAACTCACTGCCGACGAGTCACTTTCGACTCATAGTGACTCCTCCTTGGGTTTCCGAGGCAGTGTCACTATGGAAGTAGATTGCCCAACCTTCCTTCTGAGGAGTGGCTGGTGTGTTTGAATCGCCAGCCTTCTGGTTAGGAGTCAAATGCCTTAGGGACTACGCCACCACAGCTCCCTCTCTTTGCTGCCATTTTTTTTTTTTTCTTTTTTTTTGCTTTATATACCAAAAAGGAAGAACACGCTCAGCATTTCTCAACCTGAAAGAACTGAAGAAAAAATTGAAGCCTCGAGTTGCAATAGTGAGAGATTCTATGGGCAAAATATTGAATGATGCAGGAAACATCAAGAGAAGATGGCAGGAATACACAGAGTCACTGTGCCAAAAAGAACTGATCGATCTTCATCCATTTCAGGAAGTGGCATATGATCTAGAACCAATGGTAATGAAGGAAGAAGTCAAAGCTGCAATGAAAGAACTGGCAAAGAACAAGGCTCCGGGAATTGATGGCATACTGAATGAGATATTTCAACAAACAGATGCCCCATTGGAGGCACTCACTCAGTTATGCCAAGAGATTTGGAAGACAGCTAGCTGGCCAACTGACTGGAAGAGATCCATATTTGTGCCCATTCCAAAGAAAGGTGATCCCACAGGATGTGGAAATTATAGAACAATATCATTAACATCGCACGCAAGTAAGATCTTACTGAAGATAATTCAGAAACGTTTGCAGCAGTATATTGACAGAGAACTTCCAGAGGTTCAAGCTGGATTCAGAAGAGGACGTGGAACAAGGAATATCATAGCTGTTGTCAGATGGATCTTGGCTCAAGGCAAAGAATACCAGAAAGATGTTGACTTGTGTTTTATTGACTATGCAAAGGCATTTGATTGTGTGGATCATGACAAATTATGGACAACATTGAGAAGAATGGGAATTCCCGAGCACTTGATTGTACGCATGAGGAATCTGTATCTTGACCAGGAGGCTGTCGTTCGAACAGAACCAGGGGACACTACATGGTTTAAAATCAAGAAGGGAGTGCGTCGGGGTTGTATCCTTTCTCCACACTTATACAATCTATATGCTGAGCAAATAATCCGAGAAGCTGGACTATATGAAGAAAAACGTGGTATCAGGATTGGAGGAAGAATCATTAACAACCTGAGATATGCAGGTGATACAACTTTGCTTGCTGAAAGTGAGGATGACTTAAGGCACCTACTGATGAAGGTTGAAGAATACAGTCTGCAGTATGGATTACGTCTCAATTTAAAGAAAACAAAAATCCTCACAACTGGACCAATGAGCAGCATCACAATAAATGGAGAGAAGATTGAGGTTGTCAAGGAATTCACGTTGCTTGGTTCTACAATCGATGCCAATGGAAGCAGCAGTCAGGACATTAGACAACATGTAGCACTGGGAAAGTCAACTGCAAAGGAACTGTTTCAAGTGATGAGGAGCAAGGATATCTCCTTGAGGACTAAGGTGCGCCTGACACAAGCCATGATATTTCCAATCGCCTTGTATGCATGTGAGAGCTGGACAATGAATAAGGAAGACCGAAGAAGAGTTGATGCTTTTGAGTTGTGGTGCTGGCGAAAAATGCTGAAAGTACCATGGACTGCTAAAAGAACTAACAGATCTGTCCTGGAGGAAGTGCAGCCAGAATGCTCCTTGGAAGCAAGAATGGCCAGACTTCTTCTCACCTATTTTGGTCATGTTGTCAGAAGGGACCATTCCCTGGAGAAGAATGTCATGCTTGGTAGGGTGGAGCGTCGACAAAAGAGGGGGAGGCATTCAACGAGATGGATTGATACAGTGGCTGCGATGATGAATTCAAGTATAGCAGGGATTGTGGGGCTGGCGCGGGATTGGGCAGTGTTTTGTTCTGCTGTGCATGGGGTCACTGAGTCGGAAACGACTCGACGGCACTTAACAACAACAACAACATGTTATATAGATACTCTGTTAACTGAAAAAGTTTATCGTCAAGTTCCAACCCAACACTTCTTATATAGAGAGTGATTTACACACTGCAGACACTGCTTTTGTGACAGGTAACATTCACATTCAACGTTGGATGAAGCCAATTTCGGGAAATGCAAGCAAACTGCCTTAGGTCATAGAGCTATGAAATGACAGAAGTGATATTATGGATTTTAAGTCCAGAGCTCTTTCAGCTTCAACATTATTATTTTTGGGTTCAGCATTGGTGTTAATTCAGGCCACCTCGAAAAGCAACACTGATTAATGACCAGTTCTAAAAAGAATTAACAAAGACCTAAAATAAATCTATTGGCTGAAAGAAACAAATTGAACAGAATCAGTATAATGTTATCTTTCTGTTGATGCTTGGTTATGTATTAAGGGAATTTGCAACTATACTGTGGAACACAGCATAGAAGAGCTGCAGGAAACCTCAGAACAGGGTCTGCTATGAGTAGGGCAAAATCAAATCAAATGGAAAACAAAAAATTTTGCAAACTCTAATGCTGAGAAATATTGATAAAAATAGACAGGTAAGTAACTATAGAGCACCATGATTTTGAAGAGAACAAAGTAGTAATAGTGAATATAGTGTGCTTATGCAACGGCTCATGTATCTTCAGGAGAGTAGCCAATGCATCAGGACTGCTATGAAGATAAAGATAGAGTTCTGGTACCTTCTGGGCTACACATTTCCATGGGTGTTCACCAGTTGGTTTGCATGAACCAAAACATTGAAGAAAGACTTTGGCTACATCATATGGAGTAAAAAATCAACTAGGGTAGTGGAATTCTAGGGGCTCTGGGGGCCTAATGCCTAATGCCTAATGCCTAAGTGGAGGTCTGATGATGTATGTCCGAATTCTGAGTTCCCTACTTACTGGCTTAACGGCATATGACAAATACAACCTACTATTTTCACAACTGTGAACCTAATACTTTCGAGCTATATTAACTAATTTGATTGCTAACCAGAAGGCTGGCAGTTCAAACCCATCATCCACTCCTCGGAAGGAAGGTTGGGCAATCTACTTCTGAAGAGATACCACTTCAGAAACCCAAGGAGGGGTCTCTATGAGTTGGGACTGACTCCACAGCAGTGAGTTTGTTTGTTTTAGTGGGATTTTAGAAGAGAACAAAAATAAATCTAGGAATGAGAAAGAAAATAAAATGGGGACATGTTTCCACTATGGAGATGAGAAGCTTCTCTTAAAATCTATGCTTTTCTCCTTAGTTCTGGCCATACACACGCAGCTCAGGATTAGACGAAAGCTCAGGACTGAATCTTCAGTTCACCGTATCTTTTTTTTTTTTTTTTCATGTGCCAAGCAGATGCTACAAAAAGAAAATACTGTATGTTTCCCAAGAAATGCCTCGTGAAGGGTTAATGAGAAAATCTCTTCTCCCTAGACCTTACTCTCCTGACACCTTTGTCCTGAATAAATGGCACCCTAAATGCAAATCAGGAGCCATATCATCACAGGAGGGATGTTCGGGGGCAATCTGGATGTCCCATGTGAGACAGCAAGTGGTTTTGAATATCCAGAGAACAATGTTCTTTTCTGGCAGAAAGGACTCAAAAGAGATGACATAGGAGAATGCCAACTCTCAATCATGGAAAGGAAAGGCTAAGTTTGTAAAAGGAAGTAACAGAGGAATAAAGGCAAAAAATGAAGAGAGAAACAAAAGGAGATGAAGGAGAAGGCACCGGCGCTGCCCTCATGGTCCTATATGGAAGCAGGATGTCTGATGCAGTGAACAGATGCTGGGAGTGGAGGTCTGATGATGTATGTCCGAATTCTGAGTTCCCTACTTACTGGCTTAACGGCATATGACAAATACAACCTACTATTCTCACAACTGTGAACCTAATACTTTCGAGCTATATTAACTAATCCAAACATCTCAATATTCCTATCTGTAAAATGGAAAAATCAAACATCCTTCTTAGTTACTTGGAATATTAAATATGAACATACATAAATGAAACATAAAAACAATATTATATTACGTGGTCCAACTAATATAATTTTTCTTCCTGTATATAAAGGCCTGAGCAGGAAGAAAGGATCCACAGTGGGTGGGTATGAATGACTGTGTGCAGTGTACATGTACAGAACTTTATAACTTACATGGTTTGAGAAAATTCCTGAGTTTGTTTGTTTTCCCTACATTGCAGCTATTCATAATGAACATGACATTACTTATGTTCAGTTCAGTGCCTGACACATAGTAAGTTCTAAATATGTATTTGTTGAATAAATAAATAATAATGACTCGATAACAGCATTAAAAATTGAAAGTAAATGAATGTCAATTAACAAAGTAAACTGCCAATTAACAAAGCCTTGCTGGCGCAATAGTTAAGTACTTGGCTGCTGACTGAAAGGTTGGCAGTTCGATCTCATCAGCTCTCTGTGGGAGAAAAGACTTGGCAACCTGCTTCCATAAAGATTACAGTCTAAGGAAACCCTCTGGAGCAGGTCTTCTCTGTCCTGCAGGGTCTCTGTGAGTTGGATCAACTCAGTGGAACACAACTACAGTTTTTACAAAAGCAGTTGTGTACATGAAGAGATCCGTAATCTCTACACTAGGTTACACTTTTTCAGGAAAACATGGCAAAAAAAACAACTTAGGGAACTCATAAATTTATTCTCACCCCAATATAAATCCTTTGTTGTTGTTGAGTGCCGTCAAGTCAGTTCAAACTCATACAACAGAACAGAACCCTGCCCAGCCCTGCACTTTCCCCATAACCATTGCCATGTTTGAGGTCACTGCTGCAGACACTGTATGGGTCCATCTCACTGAGGGTCTTCCTCTTTCTTTTGCCAACCTTCTACTTTACCATGCATAGTGTCCTTTTCCAGGCACTGGTCCCTCCTGATAACATGTCCAAAGTACGTTAGAAAAGTCTCACCTTCCTAGCTTCTAAGGAGCATTTTGGCTACTTCTTCCAAGACAGATTTGTTCATTCTTCAAGCAGTCCATGATATAGTCAATATTCTTTGCCAACACTATTATTCAAATACATCAATTCTCCAGTTTTCCTTATGCATTGTCTAGCTTTCACATATATATGAGGAAATTGAAATACCATGGCTTGGGTCAGGTGCACCTTACTCTTCAAAGTGACATTATTCCTCACAGTGACATCTTTGCTTTACAACACTTTAAAAAAGTCTTTTGCAGCAGATTTGCCCAATGCAATATGGCATTTTATTTCTTGACTGGTGCTTCCAAACAAATCTTAAGTAAAGCATAATGTCTGTACAATAGGTAGGCCCCTTCCAATTAACTATTGCTATATAATCAATCACCTCAGTATGCAGAGACGTAAAACAATGATCTCTTATGTCTAACCATTCTCTAGGTTGCATGCACATTTGTTCGGCTGGTTTGACCTGGAATCACTCATTCAGCTGCATTCAACTGAAGGACAGGCTGGACTGGAAGGTCCAAGAAGGCTCTACTCACTGGTGTGGCAGCTAGCTATCAGAGGTCTGACGTGCGTGGAATGGAGGAGTGGCCGATCAGTTAGCTTCTATGTGGCACTCCAGTAGGCTGGATAGGATCCTTTACATACTAGACTTGGGGCTTTATAAGACCTAGTATTATAAGCCTTAGATGTTGTACAATGTTATTTTTGCCACATTTTGCAAGTCACAAGGCCAATCCAGAACCAAAGAGTGATAAAGCAAACTCTGCTTCTGTATGGGACTCACACTGCCAAAGGATTTAAAGACCAGAATGTGAGGAATTTTTAACTATATAATTTACCATATGGGACTAAGGACAAGTGTAGTCCTTTTCCTGTCTGGGGAGGTTACAGTAACATTTTTGCTAAACTGTGCCCAGCAAAAGACTGTCTGTTTTAAATTTAACAAATAAATCCTCAAATACAGGATAAAATGCAAGGAAATCCTAAAGTCACAAAAGTGCAACTAAGACAAAGAAATGACATCACAGTGAACATCTCGTTAGAACCTACTAACAAGGAATTTTAAACAGAGGGAAGGAGGGAATTGCTTTATTGTACATGGAATCTGGCCTTGGGAAGCCATAAATTCAGCATAAATTATGGCAGACTATAAATTCTTTTGAAATAGGATCTATATTGTCTCAAATCGTGCAGATTTTACAGTTATTTGGGGAAATTACTTAAACTCTCTAAGCTTCAGTTTCTTCACCTGTAAAATAGATCCAATGATATTATTAACTGCATATGTTTATTAAGAATAAAAAACATATGTGCTCATTCCTGTTCCTGGAATAGAATATTCAAAAAATGGTGGAAATAAATGAAATATGTAACTAAGCAATTGCTCATTTTTTTTAATTTCAAATTCTACTCAGACCTATTTTGAAACTTTAAAAACCCCTATGAGAAATAATCCATATTTAATTTTTAAAATGTGTTGTTTGTTTTTTAAATTCTAAAAAGGTGATCATTTAGGATTCTAGGACAACTGTTAGATGATAATCCTTTTATTTCTGTGTCCAGAATAAATTTATTGGGAAAATTTGGGAAGCAAGGCCCTACCCGCTAAGAATATAGAAGTAATAACTTCTTAGAATAATTTAGTAGATGAAAATACTCTAATAGACAAGATTCTATGGTGATAATACCTATTGATATGCTCAGGATGGTAAGACAATGCTCACAACACGTAATAGAACTAAATGTACCACCACAGTCAACTACACAATTGTGTCTCAATTGTAACATAAAATTCTGATTCAATGAAAACCTAACAATAGGTTACTCGGAACAAACAAAAACTTTAATTAATTATTCTCTTCTGTAACAGGAAAAAATTGGACAACCCACATTTAGACATATGTCCTAGAGCCACATTGTAAAACATTTGTATATTTCAAGATACTGTTAACAACTCCACCTTCTGTAGAAGGGTGTGTGTGGGTACGTTGTTAATATCTTACTTGAAGCTTTGTCTCCCATTATAACTGCTCTGCTTACTTGACAGTCATTTTCTCTATGTTGCCCTTTGCTAATTGGCCAAATGTGATAATTTGTAATGGGTCTCCAACTCATTAGTGTAATTTAGTCAACTTGTACTGTACTTCACTAGACACACAAGTAGTGCTGCTGCATACATCTGTAGCTCTGTTTCATAAGCATCCACAGTACTTGGGCGTTAAAACTGAGAAATGATTGCCTCTTAATAAGCTGTTAGTTATATTGGGCTACAAAAGTAAATGTGGTATCATTCATAAATAATACATAATTTTAGGATAGAACACAGCAATAATTAACTTTTATTTTAATGTTTACAAAGCTTTTTCTTTGTATACCCAAACACAGCATCCCATGTATTCCTTTGTGAAGGAAGGCATAATGTATTTAAAATAAAATAACCTAGAAGGTAAACCAAAAAAACAAACTCCCTGCTATCGAGTCAATTTGACTCAGAGAGACCCCTCCTTGGGTTTCTGAGGTGGTATCTCTATGGAAGTAGATTGCCCAGTCTTCCTTCCAAGGAGTGTCTGGTGGGTTTCAACCGCCAGCCTTCTGGTTAGCAGTCATATATGCCTTAGGCATTATGCCATCAGAGCTCCCCCTTAGAAGGTAGAATACTGTGAACATATTTGATTTAACCAGACCTCTGCTATTGATTCTCTCTCTCTCTCTCTCTCTCTGTCTGATCTTGGCAATTTACTTAACCTCTCTGAGCTTAAATTTTCCCATCAGTAAAATCTGTGTATCTATTTTATAGTATTTGGGGGAAGAGTGAAATTTTTTGATAATGAATATAAAGTTATAGATGCTTAATATATGCTGAATAAATAGCTGTTATCATGACCCCAGGAGCTCTGATAGCATAGTGCCTAAGGCATTTGACTGCTAACCAGAAGACTGGCAGTTCAAACCCACCAGGCACTCCTTGGAAGGAGGGTTGGGCAATGTACTTCCATAGCGATACTGCCTTGGAAACCCAAGGAGGGGTCGCTATGTGTCGGGGTCAACTCGACGGCACACGACAACAACAACAATCATGACCCCATTTGCAGGTAAGAATACCTAATGGCAGATAAATGAGGTAGCTGCCAAACATCCAACCAGGAATATTCAGGTTGGAAGAGAAGCCCTGGTGACACAGTGATTAAAGCACTCAGCTGTCAACCAAAAGATCAGCGGTTTGAACCCATCAATTGCTCTGCAAAAGAAAGATGTGGCAGAAATTCTATGGGGGTACTCCTACTCTGACCTACAGGTTTGTTGTGAGTCAGAATCGAATCTACAGCAACAGGTTTTGTTCTGGTTTGATTATTCAGGCTGCAAAGATCATTGTGCAAGGCAGTGCCTACTCCTCACTGCAAGCAAGAAGTCTGGAAACTGAGTCACCAAAGTCACAAGGCTGGAACTAACCAAAATAATGTTTCTAATGGGTGGCAAAAATAGTTAATGGCTCGACTACTAACCAAAATGTTGATGGTTCAAACCCACCCAGAGGCACCTCAAAACACAGGCCAGGTGATCTGCCTCCAAAAGATCACAGCCTTTAAAACTGTACCTGGTGGCACTGTGCTTAAAAACATGGGGCCGCTAACCAAAAGTTTGGTGGTTCAAACTCACCAGCCACTCAGTGGGAAAGATGAGGCAGTCTGTTTCTGTAAAGATTTACAGCCTTGGAACCCTATTGGGCAGCCCTACTCTGTCATATAGGATCACTATGAGTCGGAATTAACTCGATGGCAGAAGGTTATAGGATTTGGGAAGAGCAGTTCCACTCTGCACATGTATGTAGGGTTGCTACAATTTGGAATTGTGTTGGCCACTAACAGCAGCAGCCAACAACACGTTGCTTAAAACTGTGTGAATGTGCAGAACTAAGACGAGAGCAGGAGGAAAGTTTGAAAGATTTAGAGTCGTCACCAAAAAATGAAGTGGGCCTGAAGTAGATGTTGGAAATCTCATAGCTGGAGTATGAAGAAAAGGTATAAAAAGCCAGAGAAGGGAAGTAGGAAGTCCTGGCAGACTAGCAGGTGAGTGGATGGGCTGAGCAAAGGTCATGTGTAGGAACTGTTGATTGGCACTGACTTTACTGTATTCTCTGCAGCCCCCACTTGGTAGGAGGACTGGGGAAAAGATGATAGAAAGGAAAGGCTCCGTTTTATTCTGGATCCACAAATCATTAACCACCACGGAAGGTAGCAGGGGTGAATAAAATAGTCATTGAGGAGGGCAAGCTTTTCTGGAACTGTACTTTGGCCCAGACAGGAAAATGAAATTATTTATTTTTCTATGTATGAATGTTTCATCAGGGGAGATGACCAATGTATTATTAAAACAGAATCTTGGCAGGTGACTCCTAGACCCACAGAGACTGAAAGTAGGGGCCAATGATTCGATCAAAGTGGCTCTCTATTCAGGGCCGCTTCTTACTTAAGCAGATGATATAGTCAGGACCAGCACGGCAATCTTTAAGTAGTTTCCTTTTTGCTTCTCCCAACCTTGGATCCATACCATACACCAAGAAAAAATGGCATCCTGGAAAACCACTTGACAATTTCTAAATGTTTTGTGGTAGAACTGTCATCCCTCCAGCTTGAGAGAAGAAACTATTGTCTGCTCACAGCTGAAAATGGGTCTCCCATCTCTTGAAGGGGAGCTCTGGTGGCATAGTGCCTAAGGCATTTGACTGCTAACCAGAAAGCTGGTGGTTCAAACCCACCAGCCACTCCTCAGAAAGAAGACTGGGCAATCTACTTCTGTAGAGTTACCACCTCGAAAACTCAAGGATAAGTTGCTATGACTCTGAATCAACATGACGACAGTGTTTTTTGGTTTATTTTCTAAAATCTAAGAGCTCAAAACCAAAGAACTGGGCCCAAGCCTAGAAAGTCAAAGAACAGCCTTTCCTCCACTCCTTGCAGTGTGTTGAGTGCTGTCCTACTCTCAGCTGGCAGTTCTTAGACACGTTACCCTCTGGAATATACCTTTAGAGTTATGTGGATCTCTCCAACAACCTGTCCCAATCCAAAGAATATTAAAAGGACATTTGGTAATGTAGTGCCTAAGGTATTTGACTGCTAACCAGAAAGCTGGTGGTTCAAACCCACCAGCCACTCCTTGGAAGGAAGATTGGACAATCTACTTCTATAGTGATGCTGCCTCAGAAACCCAAGGAGAGGTTGCTATGAGTTGGATCTGACTCGACGGCAATGAGTTTGGTGGTTTGGTGATTCAGATCTTGAAGAAAACAAGAAGACAGTGGATATAGAAGTCTTTTGTCTGTAACTTTTTTCCAAGCTCTCTTTTTACAAATATTGATAGAAGAGGAGAGGAGTCAGGAATACTGTTTAAGGCAAAAATGTTATAGTAAGTCAGAAAATAATTTTCACTCGAAGGAGCATACAAAAATTTAAAAGCTAGAGAAAAATATAGAAAGCTGTGAATGGCTTTAAGTATTTGGCAAGCTACAGCTCCAAATGGGAGGAATCAAAGTACACAGACTAAGGAGCCAGATACAGAGAGGTGGACATGCTGTGCTTCGGTATAATGATTCTTTGCCTTGGGCAATTCCCAAACAGTCTGAAATTTTGTTTCCTAATCTGTGTCCTGAGAATAATGATCTCTATTCTTCACAATTTCCAAGTTCATAACACACTGCTTGTAATATCATAGTGTTCAGTACATGATAGGTATTGTGTTATTTTTTTTAATTCTCTGAAAGCTCTCTATAAGGCTCCAACCTATATCTTCATTCTTACTTACCAACTACTTTCTCATACATTTCCTTAAGCCTATTACACTGATTATTCACAGTCCTAGACTTTTTCCATTTCCTCTACAAAATAGTCTCTCTTCTTCACACTATGCACTGCAAACCAAATCTTAAACTAATGCAACCACAAACCTTCCATCAGTAACTTCCTTCTCAGAATTTTACATATTGACTCCATAATTTTCTTAATTCTATGCTGCCTTTTTAATTTCTCCTTTGCCAATGTAATATATTAGCATATTAGCACCAATAATATATTAGCATCTTTGAGAAAAAAAAAATAATAATGTTCACATCTTTATGTTCCACACCATAATTATGATGCAAATAAGAACTTTCCATGTGTTCAATAAACATATGTAGAAATGACATCATTGAAACGACCACAGAAGGAAAAGAAAATATTATCTACTAAGACAGTCATTGTGATCAGTTATTAATGAAATAGCAAAAGATGCTTACATTTCACATTTATTTTCACTCTTATCTCAACTTACGTAAAGGCCATCTTGATGTACATCTATGGCATCATTCTGAGATTCAGGAGTAGGAAGTGGAATTATGAAAAAGAAGAAAAGCAAAAGAAAAGAAACATTGTACCAGTCAATATGGGAGAAAAACATACACCAGAATGGGAGAAAAGAATTTCATTTAGCGAAGGCTTGAGAAAAATCCAGCAGTGCTTATACCAATAAAAGAAAAACTCAAACTCACTGGCACTTAGTTGATTCCAACTCATAGCGACCCCCACTGGGATTCCAAGGCTGTAAATCTTTAAAGAACCAGATTGTTTCATCTTTCTTCCATGGAGCAGCTGGTGGGTTCGAACCAATGACCTTTTGGTTAGCAGCCAAATACCTTCACCACTACACCACCAATGCTTCTTGCTATAGTAATGGAAAAGGGAAAAATCTAACTTGAGATGGCAAAGACTTATCTAGCAGAACCTACCGCCATGATAGGCTGCTGGATACAATAGGTCCTAGAAAAAGAAGAGGGCAAAGGAGGGAGCATTGACCACATTAACACAGGAAGATCTCAGCCATTCATAAGTGGGCTACATCCTGGCTCATAGGAGTGCATGTGATGAGGGCACACTCAGATATTTTTAAAACTACTGTTGTAATTGTTCTTTCTTTGAGGATTGAAATCAGTATAAGTTCATTATAAAATATTTAATACTTAATAGTAGACCAAGTTTCTTGGTAAATAAAAGACCTTTGGCAAAAGTTATATATACATATGGCCTTTCAGTTGAGAAGGGAACAATGCAGATGTTTCTTTGTGTATGTATATCTATATTCAGAATGCTTACTGTCACTCTTCATGGTGGAAAATTAGCAAATCCATCTCCTGTTTTCAGTACCAATCATTGGCTTCTTTTCACATTTTCAGAAAAGCATCTGCTTCATTAATGAAAGGAGAGCCAGTGGCATAGTGCCTAAAGCATCTGACTGCTAACCAGAAGGCTGGCAGTTCAAAGCCACAAGGCATTCCTTGAAAGGAAGGTTGGGCAATCTACTTCTGTAGAGGTACCCCTGCGGAAACCCAAGGAGGGGTTGCTATGAGTCAGAGCTGACTTGACGGCAGGGAGTTATTAATGAAATAGCACAAGATGCTTACATTTCACATTTATTTTCACTCTTATCTCAACATTTGCACCAATTTGTATGATAAAACTTCTCTTTAGTGAAATGCTTCTCCATGTTAAGTATCCACAAAGTTTGAGGCATATTTAGCCAGAAGTTTTAATTTCAATCATACTTTCCAAAAGAAGTATGTCATGTGTTAACAGACCCTTACTTTTGGGACCTAAATATGAATACAAAAATGAAAAGGATTTACATGAGGAAGTAAACACCCGTCATCCTTGAATGGTAAAATAGAGGGTTAGCAAAAAAGGGAAAGACCCTCAGTGAGATGGATTGACACAGTGGCTGCGTCAATCAGGTCAAGCATGGCAAAAATTGTGAGGGTGGCACAGGACCAGGCAATGTTTCGTCCTATTGTTCAAAGAGTCCCTATGAGTTGGAGCAAACTCAATGGCACCACCTAACAACAACATTCTGAAAACTAATCATCAAACACTTAAAATGCTAAGTTGTTCACATGCCAAAAAAAAGACAGCTAGAAACTATAAACTGATAAATCATAATTGAAGCTATCTATATTATATACCAAAGCTAGAGGATATTTACAGTGATGAAAGTAAAAGTAGAGCTGAAATTTTCCTTTTGCTTTTTACTTTGACACTATAAAGCCAAAGAAAGATTGTTACCTCTTTTTCTCATTATCAAACAAGCTTTCTAAATGCGAGCCCTTCTCTAGTATACTGCCCAGCAATGAGCTCCTTTTCCAAGCTCACAGTACTTTAGCAAGAATTCCTCAGGTCATAAAATCTGACTTGCTTCTCTTTGTTTCTCTAGTGTTCTTGAATACTCTGCCCAAATAGCTCTTTTTCCATCAAAGAGTTTCCCACTGACATCAGTATTGCTGAACCGTAATTTTCCTTCTCTCTTTCATATTTTTATAGCCAGATGCAACCATTCTCCTTTCTGTTTATTCATTCATGTGGCATGGCAATTTATATAACCCTCTAGCACAGTGGAGTACAAGAGGATTCATATGTAAACTGAGATTGATAAATTGTGATAATAATAAACACTACCATTGTTTTTCTGTATAGTCAAGTTGATTTGTGACCCCATGAGTCAGAGTAGAACTACTTCTTAGGATTTTCTATGTAATCTTTATGAGAGTAGATGCCAGGTCTTTTTCCCACAGAGCCACTGGGTGAGTTTGAATCACCAACATTTTGGTTAGCAGATGAGCATTTGACTGTAGCATTACTAATAAAATAATTAAAAATAAATAAATATAATTGCTATTATAGACGAGACAGTCTGCTTCCATAAAGATTTACAGTGTTAGAAACCCTATGGGGCAGTTCTACTCTATCCCATAGGTCTTCTATGAGTAGGAATCAACTTGATGGCAGTGGGATTTGGCTTTTGTATTATAACAAGATATTGCTGTTGAAGGAGCTCTGGTGGCATAGTGCCTAAGGCATTTGACTGCTAGCCAGAAGGTTGGTGGTTCAAACTGGGCAATCGTTGAGTACTGACTAAAGTCCAATTTCTATTCTGGGTGCTTTATTAATGTTATTTTTCTTAATCTTTATAATAATCCTGCAAGGTAAAATATAGAAAATGCAGGTTCAAAAGTAACCTGCCCAATGTTACAAAACTAATGAGTAGATGGACATATTGAAAGATACTATCCATGAAGTGCATTCTACAAATACTGGCAAATGACACTTACTATTTAATGTTACAGAGGAGATCCTCATTGCTTTGTACTCAGCCTTGTAACTGCAGTGTTTTTATGCCACTGCCAATGTCACACATAGCACCAAATAGGCCAAATTAGATTTAGGTTATACAAAGTTATAGAGATCTTTCTCAAGCTATGGAGTCTGTCAAAGACCAAAAAATGTGCCACTGGTAATAAACTCTATCAGAGACCCATTGGTTCAGGGTGGTGACACTTCAGAAATCAAACACACTATGACCACATCTTTCAACTGAAAATTCACTGCCACTGAGTCAGTTCCAACTCATAGTGACCCCTCCTTGGGTTTCGAGACAGTATTACTACAGAAGTAGATTTCCCAACCTTCCTTCCAAAGAGTGGCTGGTGGGTTTGCACCTCCAGCCTTCTGGTTAGCAGTCAAATGTCTTAGGCACTACACCACCAGAGCACCAAGATTGTTTGCTTAGCATTTAGAGAAAGAAGGCTTGCTCTTGACTGCCTATATTCAGGGATTTGTGTGACAAAGCATTGGGTTTTCAACCTAAAAACAGACAGAGAGACAACAACAAAAGCATCGGGTAGACAGGCCTTTGAGATGGGTGAGAAGTTTGGTCAATAAATAAATATATTACGTTGTGCTGCATATGTAACATGAGAGTAATAGTACTACCCTACTGAATTTTTTTAATAAATGAATAAAGTACCTAGCACAATGCCTGGCACATAAAATATATTGTTGACTCTATGAGACAATTTATTTTCTTATATTAACATCACGTACACTAGTAATACAATCTGGAGTGTGTATCATTGGGAATTCCTCAGTCCTGTACACAACCAGAAATCTTGGTTCTTAGGCTGTGGTTTTGGCCAGTGAACTCATGTTTGCTATTATGACCAACTGGTATCACTCTTCTATTTCTTATTCTCCTAGGTTTGGGTTTCAAGAGAGCATTCCATAAAATCCCAGGAACACGGATCTTGCCTTCCTTCTCAGCAAGCCATAAAATAAGACTTTACCCATTCATTATAAGGACAGCGAGAACCCACAATATGAAGGACAAAACCCTGCTTCCTTCGTGTACAAGGAAAAGCTGACTTTGCAGAACAGAAATACCTGGGTCAAGTGGTACCAGCCATGCAGAGTTAACAAAGCAGAATTGGACTCATCGCTGACAGCTCAGCTCAGCTACATTAACAGGAGCAATGCTTTTTATATCTTTTGCAATACGTTCTTGAACTATAGGAAGGTCAGACCACATTGGTCAGATGGTGGCACAGAAACCTTAATTTTGTTTAACTATCAAGTCTGAATTCCGGGGGGCAGCTTTGAAGACTGCAGCATGCCTCGTCCAAATGCAGGTATTGCAGCAAAGAGACATAAGAAGCATCCTCTGAATTCCCCACAGCATTGATCACAGTGCTTGTACCTGGTAGATGTTTAATAAATATGCACCCTTTCATTGACTGTGAACAAAGCAAGACATTAGATAGAGAGCAGTGTTAACACCACTTGCTGACATCTGAATTGTGTTTCTGCAACCACATATGGATGGGCGCACAGGATTCTTGCTACTTCCATTCAGCATCTTTTCAGAATTTATGAGCATAAGTGAGGTGACATCTGGAAAGGGCGCTTAGACCGCTCTAAAATGGGTCTGATGAAACCATAATATGTGAAACAAGCTAATTTACATTTCAGAAATACAGTTTCTCTCTCCAGTTTTACTTAGATCTCAGATTACACTTGGGCTTTAGTCCACCTGCATAAATATAGAAATAGACTGAATTTTGGTAGTCTTCCTAATTCATAAGGTACCCCGTTTGCACAGTAGATAAGGCCTTCAGCTTCAAACAGTAAAATCAGAGGTTCAAACCCACCTGCTGCTACATGAGACAGATGTGGCGATCTGCCTCTGTAGAGACTTACAGCCTTCAAAACCCTAGAGGGCAGTTCTACTATGTCCTATTGGGTTGCTCTGAGTCAGAATCAACTTATCCACAATGGCTGGGGTATTCCCAACTCCTGTCAGATGAAGAGAAGTAAGCAAATACATGTAAACTACTTAGAAAGTCCCAATTTTGTCTCAAGGGTTTTAACAGGTGTTTTATATATAATCACTCATTAAATCACCACAAAAGCCCTTTACATGACTCATTGTCCCTATTTTACAGATTAAAAAAAAAAAAAACTTACTGTCATTGAGTTGATTGTAACTCATAGCGACCCCTCCTTGGGTTTCCAAGGCGGTATCTCTATGGAAGTAGATTGCCCAAAATTCACAGATTAGATAACTGAAACTCCAAAAAGTTAGTATCTGATCTTCAATCTATTAAACTCCAAAGCCAGTGATCATCACTACCACATTCTCCTGTCCTGATGATTTCCAATCCTATTTCTTAGACCTGGTCCATCTGTCTGTCAAACACATGGTTCTTCTAACTCAATGGGACAATCACCATAACCTCCCTCTACTTATTAATAGTTCTCTGGTAGCATAGTGCCTAAGGCACTTGACTTCTAACCAGAAGGCTGGCGGTTCAAACCCACCAGCCACTTCTCAGAAGGAAGGTTGGGCAATCTACTTCTGTAGTGATACTGCTTCAAAAACCCAAGGAGAGGTCGCTATGAGTTGGGTCTGACTCAATGGCACATAACAACAACAACAACTTATGAATAAACATTCTGTTTCTACAGTTTCCAAGTTTATTCAAATTCTAGTCAACTAACTAGTTGTGGGCTGGAGTTTTATAGAACTTGCAAATTTTGTAATGGCCATTACATTCCCACAAAAAAGGCTAGACTGGCCAGGTTTTCCTGTCCTCCCTTAAAGCCATGTATTCAGATCATCAAACATTTTCTACTTTTCATGCATAGAAAATTATACCTTCTATAAATTGGCCAATTACTGGCACATGCATATATATATACACAGACATATGTACACACACAGACCTACAACTAAATGAGAAGATATCATAGAAGTTACTGAGAAGAGGTATAGTCAAGGCACCTGGAAATACTCCTAAACTATAAACACAATGTAAATGGTAATCAACTATCATAAAGACCAATTCTGCCTTATCAATTTAATTTGATATCATATAAAAAAATCATTGTATAGAGTTCTGAATCAGATATGAAGTCATCATGAACATGTTGTTGTTGTTGTTATGTGCCATCGAGTCGGCCCTGACTCATAACGACCCCTCCTTGGGTTGCCAAGGCAGTATCGCTATGGAAGTAGATTGTTCAGTCTTCCTTCCAAGGAGTGGCTGGTGGGTTTGAACCTCCAGGCTTCTGGTTAGCAGTCAAACGCTTTAGGCACTATGCTACCAGAGCTCCTAGAAGGAGATGGCCCGTCTATCTGGTGGCTTGAACCGACAGCGTTGTGTGTGCCAGGTGACTGCCTTAGGCCCGAGGCCAACCCCTAGGGTCCATTAACATAATATTATGCATTTATACAGCACTGTATAATACAAATCATTTTCTTACACAGTATTGCATCACAATCCTCATGACAATGCTATAAGTTAAGGACACATATATCCAAATTGTTGTTGTGTGCCATCGAGTTGGACCCAACTCATAGCCACCCCTCCTTGGGTTTCCAAGGCAATATCACTATGGAAGTAGATTGCCCAAACTTCCTTCAGAGGAGTGGCTGGTGGGTTTGAACCGCCAGCCTTCTGGTTAGCAGTCAAGTGCCTTAGGTACTATGCTACCAGATTGTCAATTTACAAAGGAGGAAATCAGGGTTCCGAGACTTTAACTGAGTTGCCAGCTACTAAGCAGCACTGTCACTGCTTGCCTGGGATCACCTGGTCCTCAAAATTAGCCTTCTCCTGATTCTAATCTTGGTCCTCATTTCTTAGCTGTGGCTGAGGAATAGTCCCAAAGGAGGACGATAATGAAGGCTTGATTAAGTCAGTTGCCAGGACCCTGCCCAATTCTCCCATCTTTTATAATTCTGAAGGAACCCTTAGAAGTTATTTATGAGTGACATAGAACTAGAGCAAGAGCATGCAAGTCTTTCTGTTGTCGGAGAGCACATCTCCTTTATTCCAAGGATCTACATTTTTGCTGCAGGTTTATGTTCTATCCTATTCCTGTGAGCCTCAACTCCTGCTTCATATCCTGAAGCTAACACACAGCTCCAGGCTGTTTAATGACTTAGCAATCAAAATCACAAGTTCAGTCCACCTGGTCCTCACCCACCTCCAGGGACCAGAGTTCCAAGAGCTCCTTTCTGCTCTTCAACTCACTGGGCGATCTTCCTGGCTTCCTTTAAAATTCTCTGTATTTGACTCTTTAGCTGTCAGCTCTGTTGATTACAAAGGGAAAGAGCTATTCATGTGTTAAGTGCCCTAGTCTTTCAAAAACACAGAAACAAACTAGAGAATGTTGGGCCTGGTTGGCTGACTTGAGCAAAGACCCAGAGAAAGGCCAGCCAAACTGACTAGAACTAAATAGAAAAGGAATTAGAATTTCCTTTATTCTCCCCAATAAACTCAAGGCTACCATTTGTCAATTTAGCCTTTTAAAAATATAACCTTGCATATATTTTTACTGGGGAACTTCAGCCTTTTCTTTGGCAACTTTTGACTATTTCCTCTACAGAAATGGAGGGCTTCCTCCCTTACTCCACCTTTCTTTTATTTTCAATTCACTGACCAAGAAAACCAACTCTGTTAAACCTTGAAATATTCCCTAGCACAAAAGAAAGCTCCAAAAAACCAAAGAAAACTATGGACCTGAAACCAGTTTTGATGGAAAGCTGTTTATCATTACTCTGACCTGGGCTGATCATAATGACACAAAGTTAAAAGTTGCTCCACTGCCATCAGGAATCCTTGAGACATAGGAGAGAGGTTTTGCACATTGCATGTGCTGGAATCTGCAAAGCCTGAGTTGGCTTGTACCCCATTTCTATTATTAGCCTAAAATAAGTGATAATGAAAGTGTTGCTATCACTAGAAGATTCACTCATTACAATTATTAAATCTCAAGTACACAAAAGCCAAAATGCTATGCTTATTTATTTATTTCTGGAGAAGATGCTGAGAATTATCTATGCAACAAATTTTTACCAACACCACAAGTCTAAATATACTCACACTGGGTGAGAATGTGAATGGGGGGAGGAACAATCAAAATTAAATACCCTCGACAGAAACAGGCGCTCATTTGCCAACTTCCAGAACAGCATTTTCAAAGGGTTTCTCCTTATCCAGAACAGTCTTCACACACAATAGATGACCTAAAATACTGTCCTCTGTACCTGAGACTGGTTAACAAGAGCTGCAGTTTAAGGAAGAGCTGAGTAACCTACAGAAAGGTGAATGTCCAGGTAGAGACCTGGTGTCTCCAATGCCCTGACCTGACTCACTGGCACTTGGAGCATCGGTGACCTCCCTCTCCCTAAAACAGTAAACTTGGTGTTTCCTGTTTATACACTCTGATCCCCTTCACGTCTCATGAATCTCAGATGCCTGTCTCCACAAAGAAAATGAAATTATATTTGGGGTTTTGCCTATGTCCAAGCCATTTCAAAATAAAAAGCACTCTTCTTGATAAGCTAAATGGAATTGGAATCTATGGGTAACAGATGAAGATATTCTGATCAAAAATAGATGGCAAGAAAGGCATCATAAATTGTACTGACAGGAAGGCATTTTTCCCATCATATCTTTAGTGAGAAATAGAATCTTTTAACAGCTGCCCTCCTTAAACTGCTTCTCTAATATCATTATGCAAAAACATGAGACAGATGGAAGTGATACATGGCTATCCCAGAGTATAACCTCATCTTTAAGTGGTTTTTTTTTTTTCCCCCCCTTTAAGTTCAAGATTTCTGGGAATGTTCTTTTTTAGAGAAAAAAATAATGTTTTAAATATAATGTCTAACATCTCTCAACTTGGATACTTTTATAAATCTTTGACCCTGTCGATCATCTGTGAATGAATCTTGTATATTACCCTCTCCAAATACACAGATATCAATATGTGGAAGAAAACACCTATGTGTGCTCTCTTCTGCCTAATTAACAAACAGACCTGTCATCCATTCCGTTAACATGTTCCCAGTAACTACAGTTCGAGTTGGCTAACATTCCATGAAATACAAGCATTCCTGTTAGGATAAACCACCCAGAAGCATGCTGAGGAAGGCTAAGGGTCTACTGAGTTCAGTTGGGAGGTCTCAGCATTTTAGAAATATATTTTTTACAAGTGATTCTCACTTCTCGGGAGAGGCTAAGGGAAGCCCATGCACAGATAAAAATACTCATAGATACAAGAACACAGATACTATCACAATGAAATGGTGTTTTGTTTTAATTAAATAACTTCAGGATAGAAACAGGTGAGATATTGTCTGCATTTTAGTTAGCAGGCAAGGGGGAAAAAAAAAAAAAGCTAAGCATCAGGAAACACTAAGACGACTGAGTTAGGCAAGATATTTTATTAAAGTCACCTGAATTCCTGATGCTTGAATTTACAGCCAAGAGTTGACAATTAAGAACAATTTGCAACCACATTCCCTTCCCCAGAGACTACGAAGAGTAAGGGGCTCATGCAAAATGAAAGACATAAGCCTTAGACGGGGGACACTGCATTCAGAAAGGTTAATGAAATGCATTAGCAAGAGAATCCTTGCAAAAAAGAGAGGCTCAAAATACCGAACAATTTCCACTTTGTTCTCATTTGCTCTAATTAAGAGAAGTTGAAATTGATAGATTGTATTTCACATATGCGTTACTCTCCAGAAAAGATTTAACTATTCTAGACTACGAGGGAAAAAAAAAGTCTACTATTAAGTTATAATAAAAGTCCGATTACACCCCCTCCTCCCCACCCCCACCCGTCTCTGAGCAGACACTCTTGCCTCTAACTCGGAGCCTCTGCCAGTAGCTTTTCCGATTTCCTTTAGCTCAAATGTAGAGAATATTTCAAGGAGAAAGAATACTCGTCCTGATTTCATGTATGCAGAATTTGCTGTGAAGATGTTAAATAAGGGAGGAGGGTTGAGGGGATGGTTATACAATTGGAAATAATCTCCTTCGCATGAAAATAGCCCCCGAATGCCACACACTGAGTGCTTCTGAGCATAACAATGTTTAGAAATGCGTCTATAAACTGCATATGGGTCTCGGAAAACAAACAGGAAAGCACAAACATCACAAGAAAACCGGGACCAAGATCCAAGTAGTCCCGTGACCTACCTTCTTCATGGATCCTCAAAGTTCACCGCACCAAGGAAAATTTAAAATCCTCTCGTTTGTCTTGCACTACTGTTTTCTTGCCTTCTTCTTTTTTAAGTCACAAAGGAGAAAAATAATCAGTTTTCAAAGCTTCCATTTATCTGATCTTCCAACACCAGCAAAAACGTGTCCAAGAGACTCCGCCAAAAAGTAAGCCAAAAACTCATCAAAGGCAAAAGGAGAAGGAAGAAATGGGGGAGGAAAGGGGTGGTAGAAACTGGGGGGCTACACAGTTTGATTCCAAGTACGCGAGGGATATTTGCTGGCTCTTGAAATCTCCTACTGTAGGCTATACCTGCCTTGATTGTCACACAAACGCACACACACACACACGCACTCTTTTCACGCAAAAGCAGGCACCCACACTCACACACAAACACACACACTTACACTCACACAGACCAGTGTAATGTAAACTGTCAGTAGTAACCTCCAATAGCTGCCATGGGCTGCGGATGGTCCAGCTCACTGTTACCTTCCCAGATGGGTGGAGGATCAAAAGAACGTCCAAAATCGGGGGCCCCCAGGACTAGGTCGATCCCGGATCCCTTTCCCCCAGGCAGATTCATCAAGCCGGAGCGGGTCAATCAGCTGAGGTATCTGCCTGCAGGCTGCCCCGGATTATGGCAAGGTTATTAATCTTGATGTGCGGCATCCCCCACCCGCAACATTCAGCAGCCTGCATTGAGATGATTGCCAGAGCTGTGTCTGTCCCTGTTCTACTGCATTTTGCTCAGCCCTCTGATGCTGCAAGTGAGACACAGTGGAGGCAGGAATACTAATAAGGAAGTTAGCTACAGTTTCTTCAAGGCATGCAGTACAGTAAGTGTGTACTTTCCAGTGCTCTGTGTGTGTCTGCTGTCTGCAGGAGGGCAATGCATCTATCTCCGGCCAGAAGGCAAGATGGTTTGTATCCTGCCTGGGAGGACTATATCATCGCAATCATCACTGTCCTGACACGACGTTGTTGCCTGTGACAGTATTTTGCTTGGGATCAAGAAGGGGGTTTGATGGTTTTGAAGCCTAGGGCTGACATTTGAAGGGAAAAGGGAAAAAAAAATTCCAGGGAGACAAATTAGCTTTATAAATCGGCTCCAAGGAGACCAAGGCAAAATTTTAACATGCTGCAGCCCTGGCTGTTAAATGGAAGTACAAAGCAATTTCAAAAACCAGCTCCAGCTATAAATCTTGGAGTTGGCAACAAGTATCTGAATTTGACTGATGGCACTGTGGATAAATGGATTCCTGGTCACATAAAAAGTTCGCTCATGCATTCTGGTTCCTAGCCATACACCCAATGGGAGAGAGAGACAGGAACAGTCCATTCATTGTTAATATGGATTTATACCCTATTGATGCTCAGTTTTACTCTGCTGTTGTTCGGGGCTGTTGAGTGAGCTTCCACTTACAGTGACTCTGTGTACAACACAATGAAACACTGCCTGATCCTACACCATGCTTACAACCCTTGCTGTTTCAGCCCACTGTTGGCAGCCACTGTGTCAATCCATCTCATTCAGGGTCTTCCTCTCTTTTGCTACTTTACCAAGTGTGATGTCCGTAATGTCCTTCTCCAAGGACTGGTCATTCCCGATACTGTGCCCAGGTTACGTGAGATGAAAGCCTCACCATCTTCATTTCCAGGGAGCATTCTGGCTATACTTCTTCCAAGACAGATGTCTTCATTCTTCTGGCAGCCTATCGTATATTCAGCATTCCTTGTCAACACTACAATTCAAAGGCATCAATTCTTCTTCAAAAACCAAAAAACCAAACCCACTATCATTGGGGTGATTCTGAGTCACAGTAACCCCCATTGGGTTTCCAAGGCAGTAAATCTTTACAGAAGTAGATTGCCCTGTCTTCCTTCCACAGACTGGCTGGTGGGTTTGAACCACCAACCTTCTGGTTAGTCTTAGGCACCTGCACCATCAAAAAAAAAAAAAAACCAAACTCACTGCCATCGAGTCAGCTCCAACTCATAGCGACCACTCCTTGGGTTTCCAAGGTAGTATCACTCTGGAAGTAGATTGCCCAACCTTCCTTCTGAGGAGTGGCTGGTGTGTTTGAACCACCAGCCTTCTGGTTAGCAATCAAGTGCCTTAAGCACTATGCTATCAGTCTTCCTTATTCACTCTTCAGCCCTCCCATGTATGAGGTGGCTTGTTTGGCTGTTTGGGTCAGTCATACCTTAGTCATCAAAGTAACATCTTTGCTTTTGTAATACTTTAAAGAAGTCTTTTGTAGCAGACTTGCCCAGTATAATACATCACTTGCTTTCTTGACTCCTCCTTCCATGGACGTTCAATATGGATCCAAGGAACATGAAATCCATGACAACTTTGATATTTTCTCCATTTATCATGATATTTATTGTTCCAGTTGTGATGATTTTTGTTTTATGTGAAAGTGTAATCCATACTGAAATAAATAAATAAGCATAGCACTTTGGCTTTTGTGTACTTTGATCTTATTAAGTGCTTCAATTCCTCTTCACTTTCAGCAAGCAAGGTTGTATCATCTGCATATTGCACGTGTTACTCTGTTGTTGTTGTTGTTGTTTGCCGCCAGCCTTCTGGTTAGCAGTCAAGTGCTTTTAGCCACTATGCTACCAGAGCTCCCACGTGTTACTCTAGTGCCCAGTTTTTAATCACACAACTAGCAGATTGTCCAAACATATTTGAATTATACTGTGTCACTAGGGGGATGGGATTTGTTGATAATTGTAAATAATAAGCATTATCATACATAACACACTGATATGGAATGAGTTTGGAATCTTTAAGGAAAAAATAGAACTATCTCAATTAGAACCAAACAATGAAATTAAATTGTGCATAATATATGCGAAGTGAGTAATCCCTCAGCTCTAGAGTACCAGTTTTTCTCTTCTATAACCAAACCAAACCCATTGCCATCGAGTCGAATCTGACTCATAGCAACCCCTCCTTGGGTTTCCGAGGAAGTATCACTACAGAAGTTGATTGCCCAACCTTCTGAGGAGTGGCTGGTGGGTTTGAACCGCCAGCCTTCTGATTAGCAGTCAATTCTATAAATTGAGAAACTGACAGATGAGTGGTGGTCTTCCACAGTAAGATATTCTATTACAATACCTTCTCATTGGTCAAGGATACTCACTGAATTCTTTAAATTGAAATGAACAGGTATTACCTCAATAGGCATTGGGCCGCCGGAGAAAGCAGGTAAGTGTGGGTTATGGAGCACTGTAATTCCAGCCATTGCCAGCAGATGTCACAAAAGAAGATTCAGGTAAAATAATTCTACCCCAAACTGCAAAAGTCTCGATCTAATTTAGTCAACACAAATTTTAATCTGAAATCCTAAAATTAAAAGAAAAAAAGTGCAAATAATAACTTGAAAAAAAAAATTATCTCTTTCCCCTTCCCCCTCCAAATATCCCTCTCAAATACCAATTCATATAACTCTGGTAGTTAATCTGTTGTTATCATTGGAAAGAAAAAGATACTCTGCCACTAGTCAGATATGATTCTAGCATTATTTCTAGGAGTAATCATTTTTATCTTATGATATAGAGAATGTATTATGTACCTGTTTCAAAGTATAGCAACTAACAGATTAAACTATAAAACTGAAATAGGTGGAAGTAAATTAGATGATTAAAATGAGTATATAAAATTAGTTGTATAAATTCTAAAGCAACAACTCTGTTTCATCTTGAGTAGAAGTACAAAAAAGCTATTTACTAACTTATTCATGGTTAGAATTTTGATTGATCTTTATCAATTCCACCTATATCAATATGTGAAAGGTTTAAAAAATCTAACATATTATCTTAGCATTTATTTATCTAATAGTAACTAGTCCACCAACTCCCAGTCCTAACTAGCCCCAATGCCAATAAAATATAGGATTAAAGACTTGGAATTTGGAGTACTGCAGAGAGACCTGGATTGGGTTTAAATATAAGATGACTCTGTATGTCAGGTAATTGGCTTTATTTTTATTTATTTATTTTTTTCCTTAACTTGCAAACAACACAATACTCACCTTACAGTATTGTGAGGACCTGAAGGGATCATCTTCTATAACTATATCAGACAATGTTTCAGGGCTATTCATAAAGTTTTCTAGTAATGTATCAGTGTTTCACTGCTATTCATAAGGTTTTCACTGGCCAGTTCTTTGAGAAGTGGATGGCCCCTTCCTTCTTTGGAATCTGACTTAGTCTGGAAACTCAGCTGAAACTTGTCCACCATGGGTGACCCTGCTGGTATTTGAAATGCTAGTGGCATAACCTCCAAACTCACAGCAACCTGCAAACCACCTCAGTATGACAAACTGACAGACAAGTAGTGGTTTGTGAGGACTGGGACCAGTTAATATGTGTAATGTGCTTTATGTATTTCTGGACAAATAATAAGTGATCTATAAGAGCTACATAAGCTACATATGTCTTATAAATAGAGCAGATGTTTGCTTCTTACTATGTTAACCCTAGGAGCTCTGGTAGCATAGTGCCTAAGGCACTTGACTGCTAACCAGAAGGCTGGCGATTCAAACCCACCAGGCACTCCTCTGAAGGAAGGTTGGGCAATCTACTTCCATAGTGATACTGTCTTGGCAACCCAAGGAGGAGTCGCTATGAGTCAGGGCCGACTTGATGGCACATAACAACAACAACAACATGTTAACCCTATCTTTGTGGACCACCAGTTAAAACAGGTGGAACCATTTAATGAATTCCTTTGGTGGTGAGAGATTTGTTTGTAAATTAGAAACAACTGCTTCAATCATGTTTTTGTGAGCCTATAGTAGAATATGACATTATCATTTTTTGAAGTTTAATATATTAGTGCATATCTATCTATCTATCTAAATGCATATGTTCATCTAAGTGCTCCAAAACTCACTAAGAAGAAATCCCTTTCTTAATTATCTGAGATCCCTTTGACCCAAATAGAATATTTAGGTAGAAAACTGGATGGCAGCTCACTGCTTCCCCACTGAAGACTCGCATGGGACCAATGGAATCATACAGCCCTGGAATTTCAGTGCTTAACAAGGCAACAAAAGCCCCTTGGAAATGAAGGCAGTCCCTAAATCATGCTGCTCCCATTTAACTCCATGATAGACTACAGTAGATTATCATTACAATGTAGGACATCATTTTAAAATGGATGCCAGCTGTATTAGTCTCCCATGGTTTCCATTAACAAACACACAACTGGATAGCTTAAAACAGTGACAACAAAAAATGTATTCTCTCCCAGTTCTGGAGGCTAGATGTTGTAAATCAAGGTGTCGGGAAAGCTACTTAGTTTCAGAAGTTCTGAGGGAGGATCTGCCCCATGCTTCTCTCCCAGTTCTGGTGGTTGCTTGCAAACTTTGGTATTCCTTGGCTTGCAGCTTTATTTCCCCAATTACTATTACTATTGTTGTCAGATGGCATTCTCCCTCTCCTTGTCCCCCTGTGTCCAAACTTCCATCTTCTTATAAAGACACTGGTCATATATGACACGTATATAAAGACACAGCCCACCCTGCTATAGTATGATGTCATCTTAACTTGATTACATGGTCAAAGACTCCGTTCCCACATAAGGTCACATTTACAAGTACTAGATGGTCTTGAGATTCTGTAGGGACATCTCTATACAACATCTGTACATAAAATTTCTTGGCTGGTGATCATCAAACAATTATTAGAAAAATAGTTGCTATCAAGTTGATTCCCACTCATGCCTACCCCACATGTGTCAGGTTAGAACCATATGGTTTCCTACGGCTGGTTTTTTAGATGAAGATCACTTGTCTTTAGAGGCATCTCTGTGTGAACTCAAACATCCAGCCTTTTGGTTGGCAGCCAAGTGCCTTAACCTTTACACCACCCAGGGACTCCAAACAATTAGTATCTACCCAATAAATACTATGCCACAGAAAATGAATACAAAGAATATGGCCATGGGGCATCAGTTACATATACATTCTTTCTGGTTCTTTCAAAGAAAGGTTAGATAACAAAAAGTTTTAGATTAAAAAAAATGTGTGAGATAAACTTAACCAGCTTACCAGGCTACCTATTGTTCTTTATTCAGCCTCCTAGAAATCTAGGGCAGGTTGACCAATATTGATACTAACGTTGAGGAACAGTTTCTTTAAAATCTGATTTTGTAGATTATGCCTCTCCACCCTCATGATGAGAAAGTGTAGTGTCAGCCCTATTCCCTCAGTTCAAATTTGAAAAGTAGTAGACTACTGAGTAAAAACACCTGGCGTTAAACGAATTCAAGGAGAAAAAGGGTGCTTCAGAGCCTGTATGTTATAAGAAGAGACCATCAGTCTTCTCTCCGGGAAGAAGTTACTAACATAATTCCTCAACTTTTAAAAAGTGTCAGGTGATCTGGGACTTTTGAAACACAAGTTTGAATTATGGAGGAAGAAATGCAGCTACATCCATATTTTTGGAAAATTGTCAGTTCTAAGGCTTGGTTTCGTAATGACTCATGCATTAGAGCTTAAATTCTAAAGCACTTGTTTGAAGATGACTGTGGTCTATACCAGAAGCCCTCACTCCATTTTGAGTCTTGAGAGAAGTTCAGACACCATTTGAGAATTTTATGTTATTTCCTCCATGCTTGCTGGCCATTAAACCAACAATATGGCTATGCTTAAAGTCTAGGCAAACTCAGAGAAGGGCAGTTTGCCCTCAGGAAGCATGGTGTTCAAAGTGCAGTCCAGCCCATGCCCCCACAGCTCCTAACGTGCTGACCTTTCACTTATGGCTCATGTGCACCCCCCAACAACACACGTACAGATCTTGCAGTTAATAACTATTCATGGTAACTAAAACTTTAAGTTATTTTTCAAAAACCAGCAATTGCAAATAACAGACAAAATGCATACACCGGTTCCTAGCAGATTTGGCCCACGAGCATGCCCAAAAGACTCCAGCCTTGTCCTAAAATGACCCAGTAATATAGCTCCTGTGAACACTCCCCCACCGATCAGGCTAAAGCTGCCATTTTTAGAACATGCGATTTATGGCTGCAGCCCTGGCATTTGCACCGCCCCCCGCCCCCCAAAAACAAAACCTTGCGCAGTAGATCTAGAATTTTAATGACTAACTTCCCTGTTCAAATCCTATAAAGTTGTAACTCACACTTACCTCAGGGAGTCAGATCTGAGGGAAATTCTCTCTGGCTCCTCACCTAGCACAATGTAAACAAAGCTGCTATCTTACTCTCAAAGGCCGGTGTTCAGAAACTGAATTCCGTGCCTGTCCAACAGTGATGTCCTTGGGGGCCATTCCCTATTGCAAAAGTAGATTGCAAGTCTTGGGCAAAGCCAGGGAGAGGCAGCTTGCCCTCAAGCAGACAAGTGATTGGTCACACAAGGAACTAGGGAATTTACCTGGGAATATCCTTAATGATTTACTGAAAATGGGTAATCAAACACATATTATCTAATTTAAGTTAGATGTTGGGGTCCTAGTACTATGACTTAGGAGCACATGATGGTGAGTCATATACCCCAAGCACCACATGGCCAGGTTGTCAAAACCCCAGAACCAAGCCTGTAATCTTTTTAAACTGGTAATTATGTACCTATTCCAATCATGGTCCTTTCCCAGGTGGTAGGCCCACCTGCAGCAGTGATGGACAGTCCTGCCACCAATCAGGATCTTCTGATGATTCCCTTTGCTCTCTGTGGTACATAATGAAGATTGTGATTGTGATTCAGTGAATACCATCGGCCTTGGTAATGAATTTCCCTCCTCCAGATGAGTATCTTTGTTTAGCCCTTGTCCTGTTTATGACTTAATAAAAGGGTCTCTATAAGACATTTTTGAGTTCAGGGTCTTTTATCCCCTAGAACACTCATCAACTAGTAAGAACAGTAGATAAGGTATGGCTTTAATACGGATATGTGTTATCTCTTTGTAGGCAGTACTATGGTTGGAAGAAGCCCATCACAATCAATATGAGCAAGTTCCTCTTGCAATTCTCACAGGAATGTCAATTTTAATGTTTCTTTTAAGCAATTTACTTACAGCTTATTACTATGCTTCTGTCTTCACCATGCATCAAACATTAAGACATGAGATTTAGACTACGAACTTGTTTAGTGCTTATAGCCTCCTTGGTTTACTGTAAGATTAGTTTGCCTACATTCCATGCTTTCTAAATAAGTTTATTAGCCTAAAAGATTACTATCATTCCATCTCTCAAAATTTTGTTAACTACATCTTGAAATTAGCATGAACCTTTATTGAAACTACATCTTGACATTAGCATGAACTTATTAAGGTCCCTGGGTGACTCAAACAGTTAAACACTTGACCACTAGCCAAAAGGTTGATTGTTCAAACTCATCCAAAGGTGCTCAGAACGGCTGGTGATCTGCTTCTGAAATGTCAAAACCTTAAATACACTATGGAACAGTTCTACTCTGCACATATGGGGGTCACCATGAGTCAGAATTGATTTCAAAGCAGCTAACAATAACTAACCACACCCATTATGAAGAACTGGACATCATTATGTTTCTCAAATAATGTAACTTTATTACTTATATTCAGAAACTTTAAGCTATCACTAGCATAAATGTTGAGCTATTTTAATATATTGTTGCATGAGGTTGGCTTAGAAGTTTCTAATTACTTTTTTCTCATCAATTTAAAAGATACTTCTTTAATCCAAAGGAGCCCCCGGTAGTGTGTCAATTAAAGCATTCAGCTGCTAACCAAAAGGTTGGTGGTAGTTCAAACTCACCAACCATTCCTTGGGGGAAAGATGAGGCCGTCTGCTTTGAGTGGGAATCAATTCATAAGATTCCATATGGCACTAAAAAAAAAAAAAAACTCACTGCCATTGAGTCGATTCCAAATATAGCCACGCTCTTTGTGTCTCTGAGGCAGTATATGTTTATGGAAGTAGATTGCCCAGTCTTCTTTCCTCAGAATGGCTGCTGAGCGTGAACCACCAGCCTTCTGGTTAACAATCAGTTGCCTTAGGCACTATGCCACCAGGTAGGAGGTTATTTAATCCATGCCATTTAACACTTATTGCTTGTTATTCTATATTCATGATATATATCACCCAAAATACTCCTTTTGTATATTCTGTTTGTTCCCTGCTGAGAGCTTCACAAAATTCTCTTAGGTAATAGATTTTTTTTTAATTGATGAAAATAAGCTAAACAAATCTCAGCTCAGGGACTTCATATAGCAAGTCATTGGTCATGGATCCTAATTCAACTTCAGTTTCTAAATAACCTAACAACAGGCAGTGTGTGGACTGCCTGCTAAGTATGGAAGTTAAACTATGAGTTTATTTATTATTTACTAATTCATCATCATCATTATTATTCTTTCGTTCTCTCTGTGATCTGTAGAAATGATCCCTCTCTTATTCCTGATAATGGAAATGTGTGGCTTATATTTATCTATTTTTTCCCCCTTTTTCAGTCTGGCTAGAGGTTTATCGATTTTATTGTACTTCTCAAAGAGCCAGCTTTTTATTTCATTAAATTTTTTCTATTTCTTTCTTTCATTTTTTAATTTTCATTTCTTCTCTGATCAGTCCTTAGATTAAGACTAAACAGGGACTCTCCGCCCTGTAATCCCTGGATGGCTTGGTTTACTCAGAGTACCCCTGCATTTCTTCAATTTAGGGAGACTTCTGTGTCCCACTGGGTTTCCACTCTCTACTGTGTGCCCTAGAAACTTTTTTCAGGCAGTAACCTGAGTCAATCCTAAGGTTCCCCTCATCTGTTACTTCAACTTTGTAGACTATGTTAGACCAGCTGCCTTGATAGCCCCCAGACTAGAGTCCTGAATCCTCAGGCCCAACAACTCATTCCTTCAAGGTGTTTAGTCATGGCTAAGAAATTTTCCTAACTCTGTCCCCTCTATTATACTCATTATTATATTTGCAGCACATATAAATATGTACGTAGACATATCCTGTGTCAAAACCATATACATATATATATATTTATATTTATATTTGTGAGTGTATCCCATTTGCCTTCCCATCCATGTTCAGCTTGAGTATCTATCTATGTATCCACTCATCCAAAAAACCAAACTCACTGCCATCAATTTGATTCAACTCATAGCAATACCTCCTTGGGTTTCCAAAGCAAAATTGTTACTAATGTTACTGCACAATTGTGTGTGTAATAACATTTATCTCCATTGCCTTTAATTGTAGTACTCTTCCCGGTGTCTTCCTTTTCCTTGATCATTTTTTGCTGACCTTCACCTTATTGTATATGGCCTTTCCCTTCAAAAAATAAATAAATAAATAAATAAAAATAACCAAACTCACTGCCCACAAGTAGGATTAGACTCATAGTGACCCCTCCTTGGGTTTCTGAGGTGGTATCACTATGGAAGCAGATTGCCCAATCTTCCTTCTGAGGAGTGGCTGCTGGATTTGCATTCAAATGTCTTAGGCACTATTCTGCTTTTTCTTTCACCCAAGTTAAAATATGTCTATCCTCCAGTTAGTGATTTATCTTCCCTCCCGCTCTTGATAACTTTCAAAGAATGTATCTTTCTGTGAGGAAACCTTGATTTTTTTTTTATAGTAATGGTTTTGCATAATATCTGTCCCTTTGTGACTGACTAATTCCACTTCGTCTCCCCTACTTTGGTCATGTTGTCAGAAAGCAACATTCCCTGGAGAAGGATATCATGCTTGGAAAAGTGGAGGGTCAATGAAAAACGGGAAGGCCCTCACAAGATGGATTGACAGAGTGGCAGCAATGATAGATTCAGGTACAGCAAGGATAGTGAGGCTGGCCACAAGACTGGGTAGTGTTTCATTCTGTTGTACACAGGGTTGCTGTGAGTTGGAGACAACTGGATGGCAGCTAACCACAACAACAATTTCACTCAGCATAGTGTCCTCTAGATTCATCCATATTATGAGATGTTTTGCAGACTCATTGTCATTCTTTAACATTGGGTAGCTTTCCATTGGCAGTATGTACCATAGTTTGTTTATCCATTCATCCATTGATGGGCACTTAGTTGTTTCCATCTTTTTGCTATTGTGACTGCTGCTGCTATGAAAATGATTATGCATTTATCTGTTCCTGTCATGGCTCTTATTTCTCTAGTATATATCCTTAGTTGTGGGATTCCTGGATCATATGGTATTTCTATTTTCAACTTTCTAAGAAAGTGCTGTACCATTTTCCACAGTGGTTCCACCATTTTACGATCCCACCGGCAGTACATGAGAGTTCCAGTCTCTCTGCCCCCTCATCAGAATTTTGTTTGTTTGTTAGTTTTTATGAACTTTGCTATAAATCCTGGGGTGATACGTTGTTTTGATCAGCAACTCTCTAATGGCTAAAGATTGCAAGCATTTCTTCATGTATTTGTTGGCTGCCCGAATGTTTTCTTTGGTGAAGTGTCTGTTCATTTTTTAATCACGTTGTTTGTAGTTTTGTTGTTTAGGTGTTGAAATGTTCTATACATTTTATAAATTAGTCCCTTGTCTGATATGTCTTTGCTAATTTTAATTTTTCACAAAAAGGGGTTCTCTTTTTATTCTTTTGTGTGCATAACTGTTTAATTTTTAGGAGGTATCTATCAATTAATTTGTCTTCTACTGTTTGTACATTTTAGTTATATTGGATACTGTTATTTATGCCATGTATTATGGCCTCTAAATTTCCCTCTATTTTTTCTTGATTAATCTTTTTAGTTTTAGATTTTCCACTTAGGTCTTTGATTCAGCTTGAATTCGTTTTTGTGTATAGTGAAAGACATGGATCCCATTTCATTTTTCTGCAGTTGGATATTGCGGTGTAGTAAATTACTTAGTGTGGCTTTTCTACTCATAAGTCTTGGTAAACTCCAAGGTGGAATTTGCCATGAGCAACTGGGGAACTCCTGATTGCTAAAGTTGTCTATCTGGGGTATTTCTGTTGGGAGTGGCACAAAACAATATTTGGGAGGTTCCTGCTCTCTCTCAGGCACTTAGAATTCTAATGTTATGATTGGTTGGTTTGGCCACTCTGCTGCCCTCAAAAGGAGGCCTCGTAGAGGCAGAAGTCTCTATCTGACTGCTGGCTGAGGACGTGCTCCTGAGAGACACACACTGCTTGGAAAGAGATGCAAGAGACACATATTGTTGGATGAGACACTGAGGGACACTCACTGCTGGGAGAGAGACTGTGAGAGACTATTGGCAGAGATGGTGGGCTGGGATAGAGACTGAGCATTTTTCCTGAACTTGAATTGTAGCCTGGTGCTTCCCTAATAAACCCTGTAATGTGTGAGTTTTGTGTGGCCACTGCAGCAAATTATCTAGCACAGGAGAGAGGTGTGGGTGTTTTGGGAGGAATAGTTGGTGAGAGGGCTAGAGGGAGGCAGCATGTCTGGCCTTGCAGGAATAGGCCTTGGGTTACTGATAGTGATCCTGTCTTCCTTTGTGGGGTTAGAGGAGGCCAGGAAATGTGGCTTCCTACCCCTTTTAGCAGATATGCAGTACTGTTTGTTTCTAACTTCCTATTGTGATTTGGGTGAAATTTTACAAAGCAGATTCATTTTACATTCAATAGTTCACATACACATTTTGCTTTGTGATACTGGTTACACTCCCCACAGTGTAACATCTCACCTCCCACTTCCTCCCTGTGGTTACCCTTTCCCTGTATCCTTCTTGCCTTTGCATTCTGTGCTTCCCTACATCTCTCCCTGTGCAAATACCACCCTTCTGATCTGTTCCCTTAGTTTCTGCTTATCTGGAAATCTCCTAATTTCACCAGCATACTTGAGGGACAATTTTGCTAGGTATATAATTCTTGGTTGAAAATTTTTCTCTTTCAGGGTTTTATGTATACCACCCCATTGCCTTCTTGCTTGCATGTTTTCTGCTGAGAAATCAGAGCTTATTCTTACTGGTTGTCCTTTGTAAGTAACTTTTTGTTTTTTCCATGCTGCTAAGGATTCTGTCTTTGTCTTTGGTTTTGATGAGTTTGATGATGATATGTCTTCGTGATTTTCTTATGGGGTCAATCCTGTTTGGGGTTCATTGGACTTCCTGAATGAATATATTCTCATCTTTCATCATATCAGGAAAGTTCTCTTCCAAGAAATCTTGGACAATTTTCTCAGTAGTTTTATTTTTCTCTTCCTGCTCTCTGGTAGCATAGTGCCTAAGATGCTTGACTGCTAACCAGAAGACTGGTGGTTCAAACTGACCAGCCACGCCTTGGAAGGAAGGTTGGGCAATCTACTTTTGTAGTGATACTGCCTCAGAAACCCAAGGAGGGGTTGCTATGAGTTGGGTCTGACTGGATGGCACATGACAACAACAACAGCAACCACTTCCTGTTATGGAATTCCAATGATATATAGGTTATTCGTTTTGATGGTATCCCACATGTAACTTAGGCTTTCTTCATTTTGTTTTGATCTTTTTTCTGATTGATGCCTTTCCAAAGAAGTATTCAGGTATATGTCTTCAATCTCATAATTCTATCTACCATTGCATCAATTCTACTCCTTTGCCCTTTCAATGTGTTATCTATTTCTGACAATTTAGTATTAATCTGGATTTCTATCTGTAGATTTCAAATCATTTCTAACATTTCATTTATTTTGTCATTTTGTTCTTGTATTTTCTTCCAAAATTCTTACAGGGTTTTGTCTGTGTTTTCCTTG
>NW_006921838.1:3820053-3825827 GCF_000298275.1 Orycteropus afer afer
ACACAGACTACGATGGAATTTCTTCTGGCCTAGAAGGTTGGTGGGAGTGAGGGATGGCTGCACCTCCATTCACCAAGAGATTGTGGGATATAAGAATTACAAGGGGAATGTCTCACCTTTCCTTTCATTGGCATCTGGAATTTCCTTGTGGTTCTTGGCAAATGGAGCCTGTTTTTAAGTCTCTGCAATCTGGGAGAATGCTGTTGTTTTAAATATCCAAAATGGTCAAACCGCTTATAAACATTCAGAATGGCTGTGCCCTCCAGACAAGCAAAAGTCTACAGCTCGGCCCACCTTCCTCTTCACTGCTTCCTCTTTTATTCTGCAGCCACCAGAGCAATCCTCTGTGCTGTCCCTGGCTAGTAGAGCTTATTTTTATGTTAATTATTAGATCCTACCACCACTCGGCAATGTCCAAGCTGTCTTTGCTGTCAGGATCTCTGCCAGACCACAGCTCCGTATGTCTCCTTTTTTGGTGTTTTCATGCAAATTCTTCTGCTAATTGGAGTTTAGTCCACTTCTATATCCTTCCTTTAAAGCTCAGGGGTCCAGGATTATCTTCTGTATCTGTATTAATTGGTTCCCCTTTTCTTTGTTGAAGAAGGTCTGTGCAGTCTTTCTGGCTACTCCTCTATCTTACCATAAAGTGGTTTTGTTTTCCTGATTTCCTGTTCAGAGTTCTTTTTGTTAGTGTAGAGGAATCCAGCTGATCTTTGTATATTGATTTTGTGCACTGTGTGAAAAAGGATCTTTATTAGTGAATTTGTCTTTAGACAATTCTGTCACTATTATGTAATGTAGAGAGGCAAATCTCACTTTTGTGGCTTGTGTGTTGCTGTGATACTGGAGACTCTAACATAGTTATTACAAATAGCAGCAAGGTCACCAATGAAGGACAGGCTTTAGCAGAGCTTCCAAGCTAAAACAGACAGAGAAAAAGGATAGGGCCATCCACTTTTGAAAAACCTGGCCACTGAAAACCTTATGAATATCAGTGAAATACTGTCTGATATAATACTGAAAAATTTATGAATAGCAGTGAAACATTATCTAATATGCTGGAAGATAAGCCTCTCCATTGGAAGGCATTCCAAATATGCCTGGGAACAGCTACCTCCTGAAATTAAAGTCGATTGTAATGACATGGATGGAGTAAAGCTTACTGGACCTTCCTTTGCTGATGTAGCACAATTCAAAATAAAAAGAAACAACTGCAAAGACACATTAATAATCAGAAAAGGTAATGTATATAGTATGATTCTAGGAAAGTTGCAAGTTCTCAGAAATGAAATGGAATGCATGAAGATCTATATCTATATCCTGTTGTTGTTGTTGTTATTTGCCGTCGAGTTGCCCCCGACTCATAGCAACCCCTCCTTGGGTTTCCGAGGCAGTATCACTACAGAAGTAGGATGGCCCAACCTTCCTTCTGAGGAGTGGCTGGTGTGTCACCTGAATTTAATGACCTTCTGAAGAATAGATTTACCAACGAAGCTAGAGGCATCTCTTAACTCAAGTAGCTGCTCACTGCTGAGGCTGACAAACCCAAGGTTGACAAGTTAAATGACACAGTTGCAAGATTATCAAGCAGCATGGCAAGCCACTAGTACAAGTCCAGAAATAGTCTCAAGATCAGCAAATATTATAGGCACTGAGATAGAGACATATAACCTTAACTACCACTGACATCATGGTGGGTAAAGTAGACTATTGGCAAAAATGGGGAAGACCGTCAATGAGATGGAATGATATGGCAGCTGTGACAATGGGCTCAAGCACACCAAGGATGGTGAAGACGGCACAGCCCTGGGCAGGGTTTCATTCTGTGGTACATGTCAAGTGGGAGCTGATTTGACAGCACCTAACAAAAACAACAAAACACACACACAAATAAAAACATATTTCATACACACATACACACATTTATACATATACGTAAGGAGCTCTGGCTCCACGGCTCATAACAACAACAACAAGGAGCTCTGGTGGTACAGCAGTTAAGGCCTTTGGACGCTAACCAAAAGGTTGGTGGTTTGAACCCATCAGCTACTTCATGGAAGAAAAGTGATGCAGTCTGCTTCTGTAATGATACGCAGCCTTGGAAACCCAACAGCGCTGCTATAAGTCAGAATCAACTTGATGACAGTGAATTTGGTTTTACAGATATGCATATCTGTGTGTGTGTGTGTGTGTAGTTAGAGTATCTCTCTCTCTCTCTCACACACACACACACACACACACATATACGTGAGTTCTGGTGGCATAGTGCCTAAGGCATTTGACTGCTAACCAGAAGGCTGGCGGTTCAAACCCACCAGCCACTCCTCAGAAGGAAGGTTGGGAATCCTACTTCCGTAGTGACACTGCCTCAGAAACCCAAGGAGGGGTCGCTATGAGTCAGGTCTGACTTGACGGCACATAACAGCAACAACAACAACATGTGTGTGTGAGAGAGATATTCGAACTACTAGATACAGCTTTATTTCCTTTATATTTCTCCCCAATAAGGGGGGATACTATAATCTAGGAAACCAGCTGTGATTCTAGGGATTGGAACTTTAATATATGTAGAAAATAATCTCTTTTCCTCATCTTTGGGCTTCTTATCTTCTTTAGATTTTTCCTGGGATGACGGTTATTTCCCACTTGGGAGAGCTTTCCACCACCTACTCTTCTTACACCACCCAGCCCTAGAATTGTTGTATTGAGTCAGGTCTTTCTAGGCCTTAATGAGTAATGCAAGTGTTTGTCTTGACACTCATTTCCACTGGGTTTCTTTTTTTTACCTCTCCTCATCATAAGGGATCGATCAAACCATTTACCTAAATTTAATTTAAACCATTGGTCAAAGCAGCAGAAGTAGATATTGAGCCTCATGGTGTTACTCTTCCAACTCGTCCAAGTCTTTGGAGGATTACTCCCAGGGCATTGCATCCAAAACCACAAAACCAAATTCACTGCCGTCGAGTCAATTTGACTCATAGCAAGCCCTCCTTGGGTTTCCGAGTTAGTATCTCTATGGAAGTAGATTGCCCAATCTTCCTTTCAAGGAGTGGCTGGTGGGTTTAAACCTCCAGCCTTCTGGTTAACAATCAAATGCCTTAGGCACTATGCCACCAGAGCTCCCAAGGCATTGGCATAAAAGTTGAATTAATTATAAACAAAGAATCCAATTTTCTTAAAGATTCTCTTAAATTATACTTCTAACTCAGCAATGCAGCAAAGGTTAAAGTTATGGCAGATGGATGGATGTTAAGGTGGTTGCACATTCTTCACTTTGATACCCTAAATATTTCAATATATTCCCAAAAACGCTGCTTACAATTTAATTACATTTGTAACTCTTTCCTTAATAATTCAAATAACTTTGTCATATTGGCCGATGAAAATGCAGATGCAAATGCTTGACTTTAGGATTTAGGAAGTACTGTTAAGAAATATTTGTCCTTTATTAAAGAAGATTTAATTATATCTGTGCATGCACATACTCCAACTCTTACACCCATTTATATAAATATAGGCTTCTTCTCTTTTTAACTCTCCACTCACAGGGAAGGGCCCCAATGCTTTGGCCATGTTTATTTAGTCACCCTCTTTCAAAAAACAGTTTCCAGAAGAATAGGTGCATTACTTTATTTTGTCTACTCCCTTTCAGCTTCAAAACTAGTGCTGATGAAAAGATTCTGTTGATAGTTTGAATGACTCAAGAGCTGCACTTAGTCCTCACAATAGAAGAGCACTTTGGTCATAATGGGCAGAATAAGCCTCCTTGTATGGCCTCCTTGTTTATGCTGTGGAGAGGCTGTGGATAAGAATGTGAAACATCTTTTATCTACCTTTCTTTTGTCCAGAGAATTTGCTTCTCCTTACATTATTACAAAAGCCATCTAAATCCCAAACCCGAAATACTGATTGCCCATAGAAGCAGCAGTCAAGAAAAAAGATGTATTGCATTGTGCAAACCAGTTGCAAAAGACCTCTTTCAAGTACTAAAAGGCAAAAATGCCACTTTGAGGGTAAAGTTGTTACAGACCCAAGCCATGTTTTTTTTTTTTTTTTTCAATTTTCTGGTTGTTGTTGTTGTTATGCACCGTCAAGTCAGACTAGACTCATAGCAACTCCTCCTTGGATTTCCGAGGCAGTATCACTACGGAAGTAGATCACCCAACCTTCCTTCCAAGAAGTGGCTGGGGGGTTTTGAACTGCCAGCCTTCTGGTTAGCAGTCAAATGCCTTAGGCACTACGCCACCAGAGCTCCTAATCATGGTATGTATTGTGACAAAATAACCCTTAGCTGGTTTCTTAATATTTTAACTTTTTAAAAGTACGAGTATAAAACAACTGTATCATTATATTAATATGAGCACAGAAGTAGGAGTCAATTGTCTGAGGCTTTGTAGCTGTGAAACTTTAGGAAAATCTCTCTCTCTCTCTCTCTCTCTTTTCCTCTGTGTGTGTGTGTCTCTCTCACATTTTCTTATCACAAGTTCAATGACCTTAATATGATATTTGTATCAAAGTTACAATAGGAACAAATCCAATAATACATTAAAAAATGTTATTAATGCCATTGTAAATATATAGTATTGCTATTAATATTTTGACAAGGAATAAATGCAAATTATATTACCGAGGAAACTATTTTCACTTTGAAGTGAGGTAAGAATGAACATAAAATATTCCTTACTCAGTTGGGAATCTGAGAGAAGATATCCCATGGCTACATCCCTTAAAGAGCTCTGGTAGCGTAGTGCCTAAGGCACTTGACTGTTAACCAGAAGGCTGGGGGTTCAAACCCACCAGCCACTCCTCGGAAGGATGATGGGGCAATCTACTTCCATAGTGATGCTGCCTCAGAAACCCAAGGAGGGGTCGCTATGAGTTGGGCCCGACTCCACGGCAAATAACAACAACAACAACATCCCTTAAAGGAGGAACCAGTCCCTGGAGAAGTAAAGTAAAGGGTCAACAAAAAAGAAGACCCGATGAAATGGACTGACACATTGGCTGAAACAAGGGGCTCAAACAGCAATGACTGAGAATGGCATAGGACTCAGCAGTGTTTTGTTCTGCTGTACACAGGGTTGCTGTACATTGGAACTGAATTGATGGAGCCCTGGTAGCATAGTGCCTAAGGCACTTGACTGCTAACCAGAAGGCTGGCAGTTCAAATCCACCAGCCACTCCTCAGAAGGAAGATGGGGCAATCTACTTCCGTAGTGATACTGCCTCGGAAATCCAAGGAGGGTCGCTATAAGGCAGGTCTGACTCGACGGCACACAACAACAACAATAACAACAACAACAACATCCCATATACACTAGTTAGTGTATATGCCAAGATAAGCAGTGATGTTGAAAGTAACAATAGGCCAGCCTAGTGTATCAAGAAAAACTAATAATAGTGATCTGAATGGTTTATTGAACACTTTTATTTTCTAATCTACATATGATAATCATAAAGATAATAATAACCTTTATACATTTCATAGCTCTATTTTTATATTTTTTGTTCAAAAACTAAATCTTTTCTCTGCATTCTGTTTGGATTAAGTGTACAGTAATCTGTGTAGATAAAAATAACTGACCTCAATAGTCTAAAATATTTTATCGGTTTATTCAGTTTGACTTCTATATGTATGTGCATGTGCAGGTATTTTTGTGTTACAACATGTTCTAAAGCAGAAATCCTGATCCCAAACTTGAAATGATTGCAAATTTCATCCGGAAATTTACACCAGTGTAACACATCATTTGGATAGGGTCTATTTTGTT
>NW_006921838.1:3826502-3835101 GCF_000298275.1 Orycteropus afer afer
TTACTTATCTACCTCTTCCTCTCCATCATTTCATATATGTTGATTTTTCTCTTTCTCTTTCTTCTCTCTTTCCCTATTTATGACTTGCTCTCTCTATTTTCATTTAGCCCGGAAATATAGACTGGGCAATCTACTTCCGTAAAGATTCATGCCTCAAAACCCTAAGGGCGTTGCTATGAGTCGAAACCAACTCGATGGCAGTGAGTTTTTTACATACTGTGAAGGAGTCCTTGGGTAGCACATCCAGTTAAAAACTCAACTACTAACTAAAAGTTTGACATTTCAAACTCACTCAGAGACACCTCAAAGGATAGGTCTGGTAACCTGCTTGCGAAGCGTTGCAGCCATGAGGACGCTGCGGAGGACAGCTCTACTCTGCAACACATGGGTGGACATGGGTGGAACCGACCTGACAAAAAACTAAAATAACCAAACTCACTGCGGTTGAGTTGGATCCAACACCTAGAGACCCCTTCTTGGGTTTCCGAGGTGGTATCACTAAGGAAGTAGATTGCCCAGTTTTCCTTCCGAGGAGTGGCTGGTGGATTTGAACTGCCAGCCTTCTGGTTAGCAGTCAAGTGCCTTAGGCACTATGCTACCAGAGCTCCTGTATCACTACAGAATTCTGTTCTGTTCTCCTACAGTGATGAGATAGAAAAGGATAGAGGGTAGGCAATAAAATATGTTGGCTCAGAGCATGGACTCCAGCATGAGACTTTCAGAGTTTGACTCCCATCTCTGCTACTTAGCAGCCATATAAATTTGAGTAAATTACTTATCCTCTTTGTGGCTTAGATAATATGATGATAATAATAGCGATGTAAAAGAGCTATGGCAATGCTGACCTTCCCCAAGTTCTCTGCTCTTGGAAATCAGAGACACTTAAGAAATGTCCCACCACCAACCCTTTTACGTTCTGAGAAATCGCTAACCACAAAGGACTCTTCCACTATCCCCCCACCCCCCTCACCCCCCATCCCCGATTCTGAGGCAAGACCTACCTCTGTCCTTCCTCATGACTCCCATAAGGATCCTGGTTGATTTCCTTGTTTGAATATGCAATATTTTCCTGTCTATGGATGGTATTAATCAATTAGCTTATAAAATCTCTTGCATTAATGGAGTTCTTTGTGATTGTCTTAGAAATGGATAAGCATTTATCCAAACTGATCATTCCTAGTATTCCTGGAAATTAAGGAAATTGAATTTAAATACTTTAAATAGGGGGAAAAAAGCATTTTTATAGAAACTAACTCAGAAATATTTTAGAAATTCAAATTAACATAATTTAGCTAAATCTTTGGCAAGCAAGTCTAGTTTAATAATTTTGGTTTAAGGAAGAGAGTTACATTTCTCTTAGTTATTAGCCTAAATTATAATAAAATTATGCATTTTTATTCTACTTGGGTATGTTCTTTCTAAACTTACAGATTTCCTGATTGAATATGCTAGCATTATATCTACCTCATATCTAAGATTATGAAAAATGTTAATTTGTGTTTAACTAAACTATATCATTATTCTGACAAACTTCATTTCAATAGTAATTATATTTTTTAGTATGTAAGTCTGATGATAATTTCCAAGATCTTTATGTAATGAAAACCATGGACTGAAACTAAATTGAGTTAATTAATTAATATGATTAATTAATCATGTCCATTAGGTATCTAGATCTTTTATAAATAAGATAGAATACTGAAATATCAGTTACTAAGTATAATTTTAAATTTATATACTTTTTCCTTATTATTTTATGAGTATATAAAAGTTATATATATATATATACACACATAAGGAGTCTGGTAGCATAGTGCCTAAGACACTTGACTGCTAATCAGAAGGCTGGAGGTTCAAACCCACCAGCCACTCCTCAGAAAGAAGATGGGGCAATCTACTTCCGTAGTGATACTGCCTCAGAAACCCAAATAGGGGTCACTATGAGTTGGGTCTGACTCAACAGCACATAACAACAACACAACGTATATATACTTATATTTGTGTCTGATAATAAACTCATTTTTGCCATTTTGAGAAATTGTACTATAAGGGATACATTTTTGTTAAGGAAAAGAAAGTGGTTTTGACCTAAAGTAAAATGACTGATTGTTCCAGAATGAAAGAAAAAGAAGAAAAGTTTAGGATAAAAATTAGATATAGAAAGTTATAGAAGATAGGCCAAAAGGGAATTTTATCTGTAGTGGTCCACACTGGGTAAGGCTTAATGGATTTATTTATAACATTTTCAAAGAGAGTACGTGTTTACATTTTTCTTAGAGTATTAGTCTGCTCTAAGATGTTGTAAAAGGTTTTTCTTTACCTTGTGGATAATCTGCCTAGAAGGCGAAGATCTGTTTCTTACCAGAATAAGTTACTATGCTTTATGTCGACTTTATCATGTTCTTGATTGTTTAAGAAAACCAAGACTTCTCACTTTTAAAAGAGAAGTTTCTTTACAATCATGTGACCTCCTGTCTTTGCTTTTCAGACTTTTATTGTCACTTTAATTAGGCAGGCAGGTGAGTATTTTTTCTTTGTCATCCATGAGCCTACCTTAATTGAATCTCCTAACAAGTTTTTTTATTTCGCTTTCCCCAAATCATAACCTAAGTTATATCTTTTGCACGTAAAGCTGCTTTTGAGACAAGGAAAATGGAGGATGATATAACAATAGTGGGAGGAATATGCCTTTAATAGGAACTGTGGGGAGCCAGTCTGAGTATAACTTTAAATCCCCCTCACTCCATACAACTCTCCCCCACACGGGGACATATTGCCTGTCCTCTTATGAAAGTATCTTATGAAAAATACTTTATTTTTCATTCATTCATTCACTCATGCATTTATTCAGGAACTCTCCTTCCTGGAACCTAAGTTTTTTCAAGGAGAGGGAATTTTGTCTATTTGTTATCCTGCCCTATGTCTAACTCCTGGAAGAGAGAGTGACAAATTGTAAGCACTCAATAAATATTGGTTGAATAAATGAATGGATTTATTGACTCTACTGGAAGACATGATGCTAAAAAAAAACCCAAAACACCCCAAACTCACTGCTGTCAAATTGAATCTGACTCATAGTGACCCCTCCTTGGGTTTCCGAGACAGTATCTCTGCGGAAGTAGATTGCCCAGTCTTCCTTCTGAGGAGTGGCTGGTGGGTTTGAACCTCCAGCCTTCTGGTTAGCAGTCACATACCATGATAATGGAGGACTCTAAAAAAGTACACAAAGTACAGTTCTTGCCTTTATTGAAAAAGTGGGATTTAAACATACACATAAATAGAACAGAGAAACACAGTTCAGAATTAAGACAAAGTCTGAAACTAAGATAATGGTTCACAGAGGTATCTGTGCAAGGATGTTGGGTCCTCAAAAGGTGAAGAAATAGAATCCAAATGGATCCAAATGGTTGGGGATACTATTGCAGAAGGTACACTTAATGTAAACATAGTGCAAACTCATTTGCTCATTGAATATGTACTATCTACTTCTTACTCTGCTAGGCTTGTTGTCAGGTGGTCATAGCAACCCCATGTAACCAAGTAACTGCCCCATAGGGTTTTATTTTATTCCCAGTATGTTATTGTTTTTAGGTGGAAGTTTACACAGTAAATTAGGCTCCCATTTAACAATTCTTATACAATAATTCCATGACATTGGTTACACTTTTCACAATGTGTCAGCATTCTCATTTTTTCCATTTCATTTGTTTCCATCACTCTAGCTTCTCTTCTGCTCTCCGTCTTCTCATCTTTGCTTATGGGTAAATGTTGACTGTCTGGTCTCAAATAGTTAATTGTTTAAGAGACACATTACTCACAGGTGATACTGTTATTTTGTAATTCAATCTGTTGTTTGGCTGAAAGGTGACTTCCAGACATGGTTTCAATTTTAGACTAAAATGATATTTTAAGGCAATAGTGACACAGGTTGCTCCAGTCTCTATCAGTCCAGTACATCTAATCTTTTTATGAAGTTGAACTTTGTTCTATTTTTTTCACCCATTCTAACAGGGACCTTCTATTGTGTCTCTGATCGGAAGAGTCAGTAATGGTAGCCGGGCACCATCTAGTTCCTTTTGTCTCAGGTTAGAATAGGCTGTGGTTCATATGGACTAATAGTGCTTTGGGTTGGTTTCTTCCTTAAGTCTTTAATTGCTTTCATTCTCTTTTACTCTAATAAGTACAGACCAGTATGTTGTATCTTAGATGGCCACTCACAACTTTTATGAGCCAACTTTTATGACTCACAAAACTAGGGTGTAGGTCATTAACTTTATGAACTATGTTATGCTAGTTAACCAAGTTATCCCACAAGGCTGTGGTCCTAAGCCCTTCAATACAGTAAACCAATTCCCACATTTCTTGGCTATGTCTAAGAAATCTCCATAACTGTGCCCCCAATGTGCTTTATTATATGTATGAATATTTATATAGCACATACAAATATGGCTAGAGATACACCGATACCTACATATGATACACTCATACATGCCTTCCTATAGATATGTATGAACACACTTTCAACTATGTAACAACATACATATTTTTGGTTGTTATTACTGTTGCTGCAAAATTGAATATGTTACAGTATTTACCAAAGTTGTCCTTTTTCTGTCTACTTCATAGTGTCTTCATTTACTCTGGTCAAATTGTGCTGACTTCACCTTTATTTGGTATTTTTTTCTCATCACAGAAATAAAAATTGTCTACTGTCTAGAAAGTGATTTCCCCTCCCTTCTCATTCCATCCCTCATAATCATCAAAGAACAGTTCTTTCTATGTATTCTATTCCCACATTTTTATAATAGTGAGACCATGCAATATTTGTCCTTTTGTGATTCACTTATTTCGCTCAGCAGAATGTTCACCAGATTCATCTGTGTTATGTTTTGCAGACTCTTCATTATTCTTCATAGTTGTATAGTATTCCATTGTATGAATGTACCACACAGTTCATTTATTCATCTGTTGATGGGCACATAACTTGTTTCCATCTTTTTGGTGTCGTGAATTATTGTGCCATGAACATCAATATGCTTATGTCTATTCATGTCACTGTGCTTATATCTTCTGGATATATACTTAGAAGTAGTATTGCTAGATCATAAGGTATTTCTATTTCTAGCTTTTTGAAGAAATGCCATACCCTTTTCCATAGTGGTTGTGCCATTTTACAGGCCACCAGTAATATTAAAGTGTTCTAATCTCTCCACATCTTTTCCAGCATATGTTGTTTTCTATTTATTTATTCATTTTTAATCATTGTCATTTTTACAGAGGTGAGATGGTATCTCATGGCAATTTTGATTTGCATCTCTGTATTTCCTAAGGCATTTGACTGCTAACCAGAAGGCTAGTGGTTCAAACCCAGCAGCTATTCCTTGGAAAGGTTGGGCAATCTACTTCCGTAGTGATACTGCCTCAAAAACTCAAGAAGGGTTGGCTAAGGGTCAGGTCTGATGCAATGGCACATAACAACAACAACAACAACAACAATTGACTAATGATCATAAGCATCTTTTCATATATTTGTTGGCCATTAGAATGTCCTTTTTGGTGAAGTATCTGTGCATGTCCTTTGGCCATGTTTTTTTTTTTTTTATTGGATTGTTTGTCTTTTTGTTGTTGAGTTGTTGAAGTTTTCTACATGTTTTGGAGATTAGAACCTTGTTGGACAGGTCATTGCCAAAGTTCTTTTTCCCAGGCTATAAGTTCTCTTTTTACTCTTTTGGTAAAATCTTTTGATAAACATAAGTATTTTTTTTAGGAGGTCCTAGTTTTCTAAATTACCTTCTGTTGTTAATGCATTATTAGTTATATTTACTAAGCTAGTTATACTAAAAATTAGGTCCTCTAGGTTTGTTCTTATATTATCTTCTAAGAACCTAATAGTTTTACCTTAACAATTAGGTCTTTGATCCATTTTGAGTTAGTTTTTTATGCATGGTGGATACTGTTCGTTTTTCTGCAAATGGATGACCAGTTTTGTCACCACCATTTGTTAAAGAGATGATTTCTTGCCCATTGAATGGACTTTGACCTTTTGTCAAAAACCAGCTGCCCACAGATAGATAGATTTACTTCAGGGTTCTTAATTCTGTCCCCATAGGGTTTTCTGGCTGTAATCTTTATGGAAGCAAATCACCATGTCTTTCTCCAGTGGAGCCATTTGGTGGATTTGAACTGCTAACTTTCTGGTTAGCAGCAAAGGCTTAACTAGTTGTTCTAACAAGGCTGGACTTAGCAGAGATGAAACCTGTTGTTGTTGTTGTGTGCAGTGGACTAGAAAACAAATCTAGCAACCCTATAGAAGAGAGTGGAACTGCACTGTAGGGTTTCCTAAGCTGTAACCTTTATGAAAAGGAACCATGGTGGCACAGTGATTAAACACTCAGCTGCCAACTGTAAGGTCATATGTTTAAACCCAACAGTCACTCTGTGGGTGAAAGATGTGGCAGCTTGCTTTCATAAATGCTAAAGCTCTGGTGGCATAGTGCCTAAGGTACTTGACTGCTAACCAGAAGGTTGGCAATTTAAACCCACCAGCCACTCCTCGGAAGGAAGGTTGGGCAATGTACTTCCACAGTGATATCACCTCAGAAACCCAAGAAGGGGTTGCTATGAGTTGAATCTGACTTGATGGCAGTGGTATAGCTTTGGAAACCATATGGGGCATTTCTACTCTGGGCTGTAGGGTTGCTATGATTTGGAATAGACTTCATGGCAACGGGAACCTTTGCAGGAGCAATATCATCAGGTCTTTTCTTAAGATGAGGTGCTGATGAGATTGAAATGCTGATCTTTCCATTAGCAGCCAAGGTCTTAACCAATGTGCCACCAACACTCCTTTGGGTGAAATCTACCCTTGAGGGTAGAATGGTGGGAAAGCAACTGGAAGATACATATTTATAATTTAGTGTGATAAACAGTATAATAGATTATAAAAAAGCATAAATTTTACTATCTTAACACCTAACAAAATGCTCTCCAGGGGAGAACCTGACTTTGGGAAGTTAACTTGATAAACTACTCTCAGTAGAACGTGGCAAACATACTCAGGGTTTGGATATTAAACAGGAACTGAGGTTAACAAAAGTTGAAGGTGAAACAGCTATGTATGGGACAGGAAAATAAATCATTTGTGCTCCTGAGAGAGGAGAGCAGAGATGATGGGTTTTGAAAAATTACTGAAGAGCTAGGAGCCAGACTGATGGTGATAGGTTGTTGTGGTTTACCTTGGATATGTATGGGTCAGGGAGAATTTTAAGTATGCAGACGACTAATGTCTAGTTTGAAGTTGTGAACATTGTTTTCCTTCCCATAAATCTTTAGTAAATTGTATTTGACTCACAGATGCTTCATGTGAGTGGTTTTTATGGTAAAACAAAGAAGGGTGAAGTTAAGATGGGGTTCAGCCTTAAATCTCAAGACAAAAACTGCTCTATTGGTAGCAGGAACCTCATGAACATAAGAATGACCCTTGAGAAATGGCAAGGTTTGGGGTTTTCATGGGACTTGGAATTAGGACAGAAATAGGCTCTTAAATAAGTTTCAAGGGACAAACAAACAAACAAAGAGAGTTGCTGTCTAGTTGATTCCAACTCATGACTTTCAGAAGCAAATCATCAGGCATTTCTTTCGAAGCACCTCTAGGTGAGTTTGGACCACAGCCTAGCAGGCCGGTGCCTAACCATTTGCCCCACCCAGAGATTCCTTTCAAAGGACAAAAAGTCACCAGTTGATTCCCAGTGTACAAAAGATACTCAGTTATTATGGCAACAAATGTGGAAGGCCAACCAAGGCTAGCTTGAGGGCTATGATGTAGTAAGAGATAGAACACAGGAAAATATAACAGTGACACAGTAAAAATGTCCTAATGAGACGAGTTTATCAAGTAGAGAGGGAAAAAACATTGTAAGAAAAATAATATATATAATTAACAAACACAATAAAAACAGAAATAAGGGTGATAGCCTTTAGACACACAGGAAGAATAAAGGGACTAACATTTATCAAATTAGGAAGAATAGTCATTGCTATAGTTTGTTGTTGTTGTTGTTATGTACTGTCAAGTCGGACTAGGCAGTATCACTATGGAAGGAGATTGCCCCACCTTCCTTCTGAGGAGTAGCTGGTGGGTTTGAACCACAGCCTTCTGGTTAGCAGTCAAGTGCCTTAGGCACTATGCTACCAGAGCTCCGTGTTAGTATTTGCTAAATATTTGTGCTGGCCTTTTTTTTTTTTTTTTTTTTGTTCTTATGTGAAGGTTTATAATTTTTCCTGAGGTTACCCTGTGATTTATAATTTTCTTCCCAAATTTAAAACAGCCCATTCTATCTTGTAGTTCTCTTGACTTCCTTACCATTTAGAAGTTCTGTAACTACACAATTTTTTTCCTCTCTTTGATTTTTAATTGTCCTCATTTGTCAGTAGATGTCTCCAGTTTCCTGTTTATAATCTTGGAAGCTTACTTACTTTGGATACTTCCATAACTGGGTTGGTTTCTGGGTTATGTCATCATGTGTGTTAATGGTCAGAATTTGGTTGGAATTTTTTTTTTTTTTTCTTTCAGAGCTATATATATATACCATATCATTGT
>NW_006921838.1:3835422-3836972 GCF_000298275.1 Orycteropus afer afer
TTTTTTTTTTTTCTGATTGATCCCTTTCCAAAGACATATTCAGGTCTTTGTCTTCAATCTCATTAATTCTGTCCTCCATTGATTCAGTTCTATTCATTTGTCCAATCAATGTGTTATCCATTTCTGAAAATTTACTATTAATCTTTTTAATTTCTATGTATAAATTTTGTATAGTTTCTAATTTTTCATTTATTTTGTCATTTTGCTCTTGTAATGTCTTTCAAATTTATTCTAGAATTTTCTCTGTGTTTTCCTCCATTTTGTTTTTCTTGATCTCTCAATCTGTTGAAAGTACCTAAATATAATTCTTTTTAATTCCTTATCAGGGAGTTCCAATGCTGCTTCTTCCTCAAGGATGTGTTCTGGGTCTGTATCCTGGTCTCCTGTTGCTCTTGCTTTATCTTGCTTCTTTGAGTGAAATGTGAAGCTCTGTTGTCTCCAAGACATTGTGACACTTTTTGTGTTACATTTAATTTGTGATTGTATGTTGGAGTGACTACCCACAATTTGTGTTTTCTTTGCTGTGTTTAGATGTTATCTATGTAAGGAGGGTATTGTGCTCCTCTATTCACTAGTTGGCAGCATATATACACTCACCACCTGTCTCCTTTCCTGTTGTCAGCCTCCCATATGTCCCTTCTGTCCTTGGCAAACACAGCTTATTCTTAGGTCCCTGGAATCCGAATGAGGATGCTGTCACTTTCCCGTTGCCCATTTTTAAAAATGACTTTGTTTTCCTTTTATAGGGTTTTGTGAATCTTGTGTTTCAGATACAAGTTATTTTTCAAATAATTGATATGAAAACATTTTCTCCCCATCTGTGACTTATATTTTTATTTTCTTAATGCTGCCTTTTAAAGGACTGAACCTCTCATTTCAATAGAGTAGAATTATCCTTTTTTCTTCTAATTTATTGGTCATGCTTTTGATGACATATGTAAGAGCTCATGAAGGTGTCCTCCTGTTTTCTTAAAGAAGTTTAAGTTTTGCTGTTAAATGTATTATACATTTTGAGTTATTTTTTGTATAAGTTCTGAGGTATAGGTCAAGGTTAATTTTTTTGCCAAGTGCATATCCAATATATTTTGCACCATTGGTTGAAAAGTTCATCCTTGTTTTGAAACTCCTTGGGAAATTTGTTGACTCAATTGGCAAAATATGTCTGGGTATATTTCTGGACTCTGTCTTATTCACTGTACTATATATTTATCCTTAAATGAAAACCACAGTAATGATAACTGTAGCTTTATAATAAACTTTGACATCAGGTAATATAAGTCCTACAATGTTGTTGTTCATTTTCAGAATTGTTTAAACTATTCTTGTTCCTTTGACTTTCCACATATACTTTTTAATCCTCTTGTTGGTTTTTTCAGAAATTTATGTTGGAATTTTGTTTGTGATTGCATTGAATCAATATATTCATTTGGGGAGAAATGGCATACTAATAATATTGAATCACTATATACTTTCTGTAGTAGTTATGTTTGCTTGTCAACTTGGCTGGGCAGCTGGTGGTAGTTATTCCCTATGATGAGACTGGCAATCAA
>NW_006921838.1:3838261-3842439 GCF_000298275.1 Orycteropus afer afer
TCCCACAATTTTTAATTTTCCATTCATTATGGTTTCTGATTTCCCTTGTTATTTCCTCTTTGAACAAGTGATATTGAAAAGAAAATCTATTGTACTCTTATTGGATGAAATTTTCCATAAAGGTCAAGTTGCTTGATAGTACTGTTTACATTTTGAATATCCTTGCCTGCTTTTGATTTGTTACATCTGTTGCAGAAAGAATAATGATTCAATTTCTAAGAATAATTATGCATCAGTTTATTTTGCCTTTAATTTTTATCACTTTTACGCTTTATATATTTTGAAGATCAGTTGTGAGGTGATTACACATTTAAGATTGCTTCATATTCCTGGCAAACTCTTCTTTTTGTCATTATAAAATGTCGCCTTTTTAATACGGTGATTATTTTTGTTCTGAAGTCTATTTTTTTCTGATTATGCTATTTTCACTCCACTTTTTGTTTTCATAAATGTTACCATGACATATATTATTTTATCTTTTACTTTTTACCTATATACATCTTCATATTTAACACAGACTTATTTTAGACAACATGTGTTGTTGTTTTTCAGTGCCACTGAGTGGCCTGTAACTCATGCCGTCCCTATGGACAACAGAACAAAACAATGCCCGGTACTGTGCCAGCATCACAATCCTGGCTATATCTGAACCCATCGTTGCAGCCACTGTGTCAACCCATCTCATTGAAGGCCTTCCCCCCTTTTTACAGTTTTTACCAACAGTTTGGCCTTTATTATTATTATTATTATTCATTTATTTGTTTTAATCAAGTCAGGCACTAGCTGCTTTTGCTTATTTTGTTGTTGTTAGGTACTGTTGAGTCAGCTCTGACTCATAGCTACCCTATAGACAACAGAACGGAACACTGCCTGGTCCTGTGCCAGTCTAACAATCCTTGCTATACCTGATCCCATCGTTGCAGCCACTGTGTCAATCCATCTTGTTGAAGGCTTCCCCTTTTTCATTGACCTTCCCCCTTTACCAAGCATGATATCCTTCTCCAGGGAATGGTCTCTTCTGACCACATGATCAAAGTAGGTGAGACCAAGTCTGGCCATTCTCATTTCCAAGGAGCATTCTGGTTGCACTTCTTCCAGGATAGATTAGTTCCTTCTTCTGGCAGTCCATTATACTTTTAGTATTCTTCGCCAATACCATAACTCAAAAGCATCAACTCTTCTTTGGTCTTCCCTATTCATTGTCCATCTTTCACATGCATGTGAGGTGATTGAAAAGACCATGGCTTGGGTTAGGCACACCTCAATCTTCAAAGAGACATCTTTGCTCTTTAGGACTTTAAAGAGGTCTTTTGAAGCAGATGTTCCCAGTATAGTGCATCGTCTGATTTCTTGAATGTTGCTTCCATTGGTGTTGACTGTGGAACCAATAATATGAAATCTTGACAACTTCAATCTTTTCTTCATTTATCATGATGTTGCTTAATGGTCCAGTTGTGAGCATTTTCATTTTCTTTATGTTGAGGTGTAATCCATACTGCAAAATGTAGTCTTTCATTTTCATCAATAAGTGCTTCAAGTCATCTTAATTTTCAGCAAGCAAGGTTGTGTTGTCTCCATATCGCAGCTTGTTAATGAGTCTTCTTCCAATCTTGATGCCACACTTGACATCTGTATTTAATGTAACAATTTATATGACTGAATTTCAATCTACTATTTTTCATTTATTTTCTATTTCAACCATCTCATATTTTATCCTGGTTTTGCCTTTAGGTTATTTGAAGCATTTTATTTTCATTAATCTATTGTCTTTTTGGCTACGTTTCTTTGCATTACTTTAATTAGTGGTTGCTCCAGAAATTACAATATATACATAGTTATTTCCCAATTTATGTAGATTTAATATATTATCAAGTAAAATGAACCATTTTGGTACCTTTATTATGCATGCTTTATATTATATTTGTTGTATATATACTCTCTCTACATACATAGACAACTTCACCAGACACTAAAAATTTTTACTTTCAGTAGTTATATGTTTTATAAAATTATGATGAGAAAAATTATCTATTATATAAATCATTTTTATTCTTACTTCCAATTTCCAAATTTATAAGTTTCTCTTTAATATAATTTCTTTCAGTCCTAAAACTTCCTGTATCATTAATTTGAATTAGGTATACTAGTGACAAAGTCTTTTTGTTGTATTAGTTATGTGCTGATGAGTTGGTTCCAGTTTAAGAATCCTATAAACAACACAATGCAACACTGTCTTCTAGTCCTGAATCATTTTCACAACCATTGTATGCTTAAGCCCATTATTGCAGCCACTGTGTTAATCTATCCAGTTGAGGGTCTTTTTTTTCATTGACCCTCTACTTTACCAAGCATGATGGCCTTCTCCAGTGACTTGTTGTTGTTTTTGTTATGTGCCATCGAGTCAGCCCCGACTCATAGCGACCCCTCCTTGGGTTTCTGAGGCAGTATCACTACGGAAGTAGGATTGCCCAACCTTCCTTCCGAGGAGTGGCTGGTGGGTTTGAACCGCCAGCCTTCTGGTTAGCAGTCAAGTGATTTAGCCACTATGACTGGTCCCTCCTAATAACAATGTCAACAGCACATGAAATGAAGTCTCATCATCTTTGCTTTTAAGGAGTATTCATGCTATTCATCTTCCAAGAAAGATTTCTTCATTATTCTGGAAGTCCATGTTGTTTTCTTTGTTGTTAGGTGCCGTCGAGTCATCCTAACTCGCAGCGACTCTATGCACAGCATAATGAAACACTGCCCAGTCCTGTGCCAGCCTCACAACCTTTGCTATACCTGAGCCCATCATTGCATTCATTGTGTCTATACATCTCATTGAGGGCATTCACCTTCTTCATTGACCCTCCACTTTACCAAGTAAACCAGGGAATCATTTCTTTTAACAACATGACCAAAGTAGGTGAGACAAGTCTGGCCATTCTCACCTCCAAGAAGCATGCTGGCTGCACCTCCTCCAGGACAGATTTGTTAGTCCTTTTAGCAGACCATGGTACTCAGCATTCTTCTCCCACACCACAACTTAAAAGCATCAACACTTCTTCAGTCTTCCTTATCCATTGTCCAGCTCTCACATGCATAAGAGGTTATTGAAAATACCATGACTTGGGTCAGGTGCACTTTAGTCTTCAAGGAGACATCCTCGGTCCTCATCACTTGAAAGAGGTCTTTTGCAGCAGATTTGCCCAATGCAACATGTCATCTGATGTCTTGACTGCTGCTTCCATTGGGGTTGATTGTAGAACCAAGTAATATGAAATCCTTGACAACTTTAATCTTTTCTCCATCCACCGTGAAGCTGTTTATTGGACCACTTGTGAGGATTTTTGTTTTCTTTATATTGAGGTGTAACCCATGCTGCAGATTACAGTCTTTAATCTTTATCAGTAAATTCTTCAAGTCATCCTTACTTTCAGCAAGAAAAGTGCGTCATCTGCATATCACAGATTGTTAATGAGTTTTCTTCCAATCCTGATGCCATATTCTTCTTCATATAATCCAGCTTCTTGGATTATTTGCTCAGCATACAAATTGAATAAGTGTGGTGAAAAGATACAACCTTGACACACTCCCTTCTTGTTTTGGAACTATGCAGTATCTCCTTGCAGTTTGAACAACAGCTTCCTGATCTATGTACAGGTTCCTCATGAGTACAATCAAGTGTTCTGGAATTCCCATTTTTCTCAATGTTATCCACAATTTGTCATGATCGACACAATCAAATGCTTTGGCATAGTCAAAAAAACTTAAGTAAACCACTTTCTGGTATTCTTTGCTTTCAGCTAAGATCCATCTGACCTCAGTAATGATATCCCTCATTCCTTTTCTGAATCCAGCATGCATTTCTCGAAGCTATCTGTCAATATACTGCTGCAACTATTTTTGAATTATCTTCAGTAAAATTGTACTTGCATGCGATGTTAATGATATTGTTTGATAATTTCCACATTCCGTGGATCACCTTTCTTTGGAATGGGTACAAATATGGATCTCTTCCAGTCAGTTGACCAGGTAGCTGTCTTCCAAATCTCTTGGCATAACTGAGTGAGTGCTTCCTGTGGGACATCCATTAGTTGAACCATCTCAATGGGTAGTCCATCAATTCCTGGAGCCTTGTCCTTTGCTAATTCCTTCAGTGCATCTTTGACTTCTTCCTTCAATACCATTGATTC
>NW_006921838.1:3842685-3854040 GCF_000298275.1 Orycteropus afer afer
GCTCAAGGGCAAGTTTCAGAGTCTCTTCTGACATCCATTTTGGTCTTTTCTTCCTTTCTTGTCTTTTTAATGACCTCTTGCTTTCTTCATGGATGATGTTCTTGATGTCATCCCATAATTCCTCTGGATTTCGGTCATTGGTGTTCAATGCATCAAATCTATTCTTTACTTTAAATGATCTCTAAATTCAGGAGGGATATTATCAAGGTCATATTTTGGCTCTCATGAACTTGTTTTAATTGTCTTCAACTTCAATTTGAATGTGCATTTGAGTAGTTGATGGTCTGTTTTATGATCAGTTCCTGGCCTTGTTTTAGCCAAAGATATTGAACTTCCCCATCGCCTCTTCTCACAGATGTAGTCAGTCTGATTCCTGTGCATTATCTCTGGTGAAGTCCATGTGTATAGTTGTTGCATATGTTGTTGAAAAAAGGTATTTGCAATGAATAAGGCATTGGTCTTGCAAATTCTATCACGCAATCTCCAGCATCATTTCTATCTCCAAGGCCATGTTTTCCAACAACCAGTGACTCTTCTTTGTTTCCAACTTTTGCATTCCAGTCACCAGTGATAATCAACACATCTTGAATGTATGTGGGATCAATTTCAGACTGCAGAAGTTGGTAGAAATCTTCAATATCCTCATCTTTGGCTTTGGTGGTTGGTGCGTAAATTTGGATAATAATAATATTAACTGGTCTTCCTTGTAGGTGTGTGGACATTATCCTGTCACTGAGAGCATTGTACTTCAGGACAGATCTTGAAACAGTCTTTGTGATGATGAATGCCACACCATTCCTTTTCAATTTGTCATTCCCAGCATAGTGTATCATGTGGTTGTCTGATTCATTATGATCAAAACCAGTCCATTTCAGCTCACTCATGCCTAGGATATTGATCTTTATGCATTCCATTCCATTTTTGACAACTTCCAGGTTTCCTAGGTTCATACTTTGTACATTCCATGTTCCAATTATCAATGGATGTTTGCATCTGCTTCTGCTCATTTTGAGTCATGCCACATCAGCCAATGGAGGTCCCAAAAGCTTTCCTCTATCCATATTGTTAAGGTCTTCTCTATTCTGAATAGTCAGCTCTTCCCCAGTGAAATTTTGAGCCTTCTGACCTGATGAGCTTATTTTCCTCCACTATGTCAGACAATGTTTCAAGGCTGTTCATAAAGTTTTCCAGTAACATATTAGACAACATTTTACTGTTATTCATAAGGTTTTCACTGAGAAAGTGGAAGTGGAAGGCCTCTTCCTTCTTCCGAGTCTATCTAAGCCTGGAAGCCCCACTGAAACCTCTCCATCATGGGTAACCCTGTTGGCATTTTGCAACACAGTGGCATAGCCTCCAGCCTCACAGCAATATGTAAGCCACCACCAGATGACAAACTGACAGACAAGTTCATCTCCTTTTGTTATGCCTAAACCCCCACTCCCACACCTGTTTACCTCAGACCCTGGTCTTAACATAGAGTCACATCCAAACAAAAAACAGCCTCCAAGCCCCAGATCTGCCTACCTTAGGCCCCAGGCTTAATATAGAGCCACACCCAAGTGAAAAGCAGCCTCCAAACTGCCCAGCAGTCCATGGTACGTTCAATATTCTTCGCCAATGCCATAATTCAAATGCTTAATTTTTTTCCTTGGTCTTCCTTGTTTATTGTCCAACTTTCACATGCATATGAGGCAACTGAAGATACCAAGGATTGGGTCAGGTGCACCTTAGTCCTCATGGTGCCATCTCTACTTTTCAACACTTTTAAGAGGATTTTTGCAGCAGATTTTTCCCAGCACCAAAGATCATCTGATTTCTTAACTGTGCTTCCATGGGCATTGATAGTGTATCCAAGTAAATTGAAATCACTGATAACTTCAATCTTTTCTCTAATTATTGTGATGTTTCTTATTGGTCCAATTATGAGGATTTTAGTTTCCTTTATGTTGAAATGTAATCCATATTGAAGAAGTCTTTGATTTTCATTAGTAAGTGCTTCACGTCATCTTCACTTTCAACAAGCAAGGTTGTGTCATTGTCATACCAGAGGGCGTTAATGAGTCTTCCTCCAGTCCTGATGCTACATTCTTTTTCATAGTCTAGCTTCTCAGGGTATTTGCTCAATATACAGATGAATTAAGTATGGTGAAAAGATGCAACCTTGACACACACATTTCATGACTTAAAACCATATACTATTCCCTTGTTTTGTTCAAGCAACAGCCTCTTGCTACTTACAGGTTCTAAAAGAGCACAATGAAGTGTTCTGGAATGCCCACTCTTTGCAATGTTGTCCTTAATTTGTTATGATCCAAAGCTGAATTCCTTTGTATAGTCAATAAAACGCAAGTACAATCTTTCTGGTATTCTTTGTTTTCAGCCAAGACCCATCCGACATCAGCAATGATATCCCTTGTTTCACATCCTCTTCTGAAATCAGCTTGAATTTCTGGCAGTTCCCTATTGTACTGCTGCAACTTTTTTGAATTAACTTCAGCAAAAACTTTACTTGTGTGTGATATTCATGATATTGCTTGACAACTTTTGCATTTTGTTAATTTACCTTTCTTTGGAATGGACACAAATATGGATCTCTTCCAGTTGGTTGGCCAGGTTGCTCTATTCCAAATTTCTTGGCAAAGATATTTAAGAGGTTCTAGTTTCCTTCATCTGTGAATGTTTCTTGAAGGGTATTTTCAATGTGTATAGAAATCTTGGTTGATGTTATTTTCTTTAGCACTTTATATTTGTTGTTCCACAGTCTACTGGCCTCCGTGGATTCTGATGAGAAAGTAAATGTGATCTCAATTTTAGTTTTACTAGCATTTTCTAGCCTAGTTTGCATCTGTCTTGTCCATGCTGTTCTTGTTAGAGCTCCGTCGGCACTCAACAACCACGCCACACACCAGGGTACCCAACAGGAGATTTTATTCAAAGAGGCAAAAAGGAGCCTGCACTGAGGAAGGATAGAAGAAGAAGAGGAGGAAGAAGAGGAGAAGAGAAAGAAGAGAAGAAGAAAGAAAGAGGAAGAAGAGAAGAAGAGAGAGGAAGAAGAAGAGGAAGAAGAGGAAGAGAGAGGTCTTCTATAGACCTGGGGTTAGGAGGTTGTACATCAGAGCTGGGGGAAGAGGTCTTAACCTATCAGAGGCTATGTTGCCTTTTAAAATTCGCGCCTTGCAGGAACCTCAGTTTCGACTTCCTTTAACTGACTTATGACCCTGGGTGGGGCAGCAGGGAATGAAGAAAAACCCGGAAGAACCACGCAAGATGGCGTGGCATATCTCTAACAGTTCTGGGTTGAGAATTGTTTTCTCTGCTCTCCAATATTCCCTTATATGCTTCAGGTTTGAGGGGCTCCTTTTTTCTGTGTCTCTGGCTTAAAAGAAGAGGTGCTTTCAGAATTTTAGCTCTTGTCACCATTACTGCTTTGGCTTCAACAGTAGAACCTCAAGAAAAAAAAAAATAGAAAAAAAATGTGGGGTCGTGGGTGGTCATTCAGTTTCAGACTGCTTTTGCTATTTTTTACATACATCTCCACATTTCTGCTTTCATTCATATTTCAGAGTTTTCTTCTTCCACTTTTTCTTAATATTCTCCTCAGTTTTGGAACATAATTAACAGGAGATACTGGCTTACTATATTTTGGGCACACATTTTAATTTGTGTTTTAGTTTACTTATTTATTTATTTATTTATCCTCAGGGAATAGATAAATGTACTTTGGCAGGAACACTGGGTGACCATGAAGGGGCACTGTGAATCATAACGGGCAAAGGTAAGTTGACACTAGATTGAACAGAAACGTGTATTCCAATCTAAGAACTCAGAATTTCTATTTAGTAGGTTACAGAAGTCTATAGAGAGGTATTTTGATTCAAATGTCTCAGTGCCATTGGCAGCCCTCAAAAATGGTCTTGCAGCATTTCCTTTTTTAAAAACCGTTCTGAAATAGAAGTGAAATGATTTCAAGTTTTCTTCCATATTCTGATCCTGGCACCAATCTTATTTCCCCAGAAGGCGTTTCTATTACTGAAAGTGGCATTCAGGCACTGACAACCACACAGTCCCTTATTATACATTGATTAACATAAGGAAGAAGACCAATAAAATCACTGGTCCTACTTACAGTGAGCCAACAGCATCTGGGGCAGGACCCACTTTATGCTACATGCCTGCACCTTTTGAGGATAATGTCTATGGAACAATCAGGAAAGCATTATGTGTGAATATCTATGTTTACCAAGCAATGCATTAAACATTTGCATATAGAAGGCAAAGACTTTACATTTCCTATTTTGTTTGAATAGCTCTGTAAACTAATGGATGTTGCTAATATATGAATCTCTGGCAAATAATTATAACATTAGACATTTCATTAGCTCCTGTTTTGGGTGATTTTATGGAAAAACCATGTTTTGCCAGAAACAGATCAGGGAACCAAGATTTGCATGAAGAAAGTTTACTAGGGAGTGCTCTTGATCAACATCTATGAGGGATGAAGGGGGCAGGGTTGATGAGCGGGAGAAACTGAGCTGGAATGTGATTGAAACAAAATCCCCTGCCAATCTCTCAGGGAACACTGGAACTGAGACGGCCTTTCAAAAAAGCCCTAAATTAAAGCAAGGGGTAGGCCTTTGTAGTCTCCTATCAACCAGTTAGTACAGGAAGATTGCCCGCAGGGACTGAACACAACCTGAGGAAACGAAGCTTTCTTAGGCAGAAGTCTCCAGAGTGGAATTCAGCTGTGAGGTTTGGTAGCCAGTTTGTCAGATGGCTGGGGAACTGGAAACCCCTGTTTTCACAGAGGATCTGAATGGTGTACCAAACATAAGTCACATGGCTTAGGGCAACACGAGTTTTCCCATTATTATGGAGATAATAACCTAACTGTAGAGTGCTTATTTTGTTTTTGTTTTTTGTTTTGAGGGTGGAGTTACCTTCCCTCCAGATAAACTTCTCTCTGAGGTTTGGCATATATATATATATATACAGGAGCTCTGGTAGCGTAGTGCCTAAGGCACTTGTCTGCTAACCAGAAGGCTGGAGGTTCAAACCCACCAGCCACTCCTCGGAAGGAAGGTTGGGCAATCTACTTCCGTAGTGATATGGCCTTGGAAACCCAAGGAGGGGTCTCTATGAGTCAGGTCTGACTCAAGGGCATATAACACACACACACACACACACACACACACACACACATACATGGAAGTACAGACATAAAACATAAAAAGTAAGATTGCAATAAATGTTACTGTCATACTATTTTCCATACAGTAAACTTGTGTACAGGTATTAATAACACAGAATTCCATTTTATTATCTTCCAGAAAACTGAGGTGCAGGGGAGTTAAATGAATTGCCTAATAACATCCAGACTAGAAGATCCTATTTCTAAAACCCGTGTCTTTTCTGTTTTCCTTTTGTTCTAAAATTCTCCATATCAAGTTTCAAGGCAGATTCCAACTGAAATCGAGGTGCTCAGACCTTCACTGGTGGTGTTTTCTTTCTTTGCGTTTGTTTGTTTGCTTATCTAGCAATTTATCTGTTTGATTCCCCTAGATGTTAGCTTTGTGCATTTTTCAACATCTCTGTATTTTCCCCATTCTCTAGGAGGATAAAAAAAAGGCTGCATGTTCTGACAAGCATTTTTAAATTAAAAAAAGAGAGAGTTTTAAATAGAAAATGTAATTTTAACACATACAGATATCTGCATGCTGAGAAGACAACCCTATTGTATTTTTCAAACATTAAAAAAATAAATTAAATAAGTAGAGAGACAGTGAGGAAAATAAAATTAGGCCATATTGGAATGAACACAACCAGGGCCTTGGCAAAGCTGATAAAGACAACCGTGCTAGTGTGCGGCAGAGCACAAAGAGTCCGTTTTGCGGAGGATCACGTGTCATGGAGACTTCTAAATATGCTATTTTAAAGCAGACTGAGTAATACCACAATTTTTCTTTTACAAGTGAGTCAGTACAATCTGACACATAGCATTAAGTTGAAATTTTGGAGGTGTTTTCATTTCTGTTAGATGGAAGCTGGCATGTTTATTTTTTGTTTCATCATTTCTTGGAATGATGATGATTTGGCTTGTTTGTGTGAGCGTGTGTGTGTCTCCTGCAGAAACTAGAATAGGAAAATTCAAAGCTGCCTCCACCCTCCTTTCATCTGACAGCAGAGATTGAGTAGCTGTTTCTTCTCTTTCCTGACTCATTTCCAGCGGACCTCTGCTGCAACAATTGTCACAGCAATGATGATTTCTGTATAGCAAAGAGATTTCCCAGTTCACCTATTTCAAGAAAGTCTGATCTCTAGCCAAACCAAATTAAATATAATCTCCTGCCTGACTGTAACAGAATCACGGAGAGTATTGTTTAACAATAAGCATAATCTCGAAAAGACTATTATACCTAGGCTCGCTGTCAGTACTGCTAAACACCCTGTCTGTTGTGATTCATCACTCCATTCACCTGTGGAACAGGCATGGTGGACATGTGTTGTTTCTGCCTGCCCAGTATAGATCCCCTTACTTCTAGAAATAACAGTCTGGTAGTCCATTGGTAGGGAGCTCTGGTAGCATAGTGCCTAAGCCACGTGACTGCTAACTGGTGGGCAGTTCAAACCCACCAGCCACTCCTCGGAAGGAAGGTTGGGCAACCTACTTCTGTAGTGATAAGGCGTTGGAAAATCAAGAAGGGGTCGCTATGAGTTGGGTCCGACTTGACCGCACATAACAACAGTCCATTGGTAAAGCCACCTTATGCCATCTCAGTTCCTCGGTTAACCTTGACCTTAACCACAGGCCTAGCCAAAAAGAATACTGTTTTACTTTAGAGGCTTAACTCATCAAGCAACATTCAATCCCAGACATTTTGATAGAAAAATAGGTAATAAGTGGCCCCCTTTCAACTGGGACAGCCTAGGGAGTAAGATTAACTAGATGATAATGGTCATATTATTATCTTGCAGAGCAAGGAAAGAGCCTGGCTGAGATTGGAATCAAAGAAGAAAACAGAGATAAAAACAGAACAAGTCCTATGGCAATGATATCCTGTACTCAACCATCTCCAAGAAAATTTTGTCACCATGCTTTTCAGTTATGTGTGCTAAATTAGTTTAACAAAATGTTGAGTGCTTGCTGCCCCCAGCCACTTGAAATTTAAAGAGTCCTGCTAAGTTCTATTTAATATATAATCATTACTCCTTTATTTAGAGTTTGGAGGGAGTTCCACTTCCATACCACTCCAGATCTTTCTCTGCTGCCCTATTAACTCCCATTCAGGAGAGAACTCAAAATACCAAACTCATTGCTTGGAAGTTGATTCTGACTCACAGTGACTCTATATGACAGAGAAGAATTGCCCCATAGAGTTTCCAAGCCTGCATTCTTTATGGAAGTAGATTGCCACATCTTTCTCCTATAGAACAGCTGGTGAGTTCAAACCTCTGATATTTTGGTTAGCAGCCAAGCACTTAACCACTGTGCTGCCAGGGCTCCTTGACTGAAGAAAAAGAAGGGTTTAATCTGATTGGTGAGTTTGGAAGGACAACTTGGGCTTTGTACTCTTTACTTGCATTCGATAGATAGCCCATTCTTAGAGAACCAATGTTCTGTATTTGGACAACACAATAAGCATAGAAAGAAATATTTCTTCCTCACATGAGTCTGTAATTTTTCAGTGCTGCCTTTGACTGGGTGCAAAATCTATTCTGGTATTTAGTGAGGCACTCTTACATATGCCAATAAAAGTGTTACCAATATGAGGGTGATATTTTTCTTCCTATAAATCTTACTTTGTATTTATCCTTTAATTTAGTCAAAACCCAAGCAGGTAAGAGGAGTGCTATCTATTGCCCCTCCCCCAACACATCCCAGCAAGATGATACACATATAGTAGGTGAACAAAGTCATTGCATTATTAGGGAATACCAAAGAGTTTACAGTCTCTGCAGTATACTATACAAGTGAGAGTGGAATAGTTGAGGCTAGACATTGAGGCATAGATGGGATTATGAAGAGCCATCTATGAGATATAAATGAGTGTGAAATTTTATTTTATATTTAATATGGAGCTATGCAACAATTTTATATACAGACAGATTTTTTTTTTTTTTCAAAAATCCTCTGGCATAAGGGTTAAAGAGAGAAAACAGCATATTAAGCTGATGCTCTCACCTAGAAAATGGACATGAGGGACAGCTCATGACAGTATTGCACTTAGCCTATCTCAATGACCACAAAATGTATGTGTGTGTGTGTGTGAGTGTTCCAGATAAATAAAAATGAGAAAGCACTAATACAATAACAGGAAACAGAATTAAATTAGGATCTCATCTTAAGGGTTCCAATTTCACATTTGCTAGTTTACAAGTCATAGTCAAAGTGATAGATATGGTTACATTTCATAAGGATAAATAATTTAGCTGATGTATTGAGGTCATGTAATATACAAATACCATTCTAGATGTTAATACTTGTTTTACTTTACTTGCCATGGACTTCCAATGTTTAAAGGGCAAACAGAAAGCAGTGGGCATAACCATGAATGATTAAGCACTCAACTACTAGCCAAAAGGCACTGGTGGTTTGACACCACTCAGAGGTGTCTCAGAAGACAAACCTGGGCTTTTGCTTTCAAAAGTTCACAACCATGAAAGCATTATGCATCACAGTTCTACCCTGATAGAAACAGGATAACCATGAGTCAGGATTGACATGGCGGCAATTAAAAATAACAATAATGAAGACTGAATAGGAAGGAATCGCTGAAGAACCAAGAAATATTTTGGGAAATTGTCCCTTGAAAGTCCATGGAGGTAAAATTTTGAAGAAGGAGAGATGGTCAAGAGTGGCAAATATTATAAGGAGATTAATAACAATAAATAAATATTATCCTTTAGATCAGTCAAGAAGTCATAGTGTTCTAAATGGTTGGTTTTTGATGCTGACTGATACCAATTCTATGTACAACAGAATTAAGCACTGCCTTATCCTGTGCTACCCTCACAATCACTGCAATCTTTGAGCCCATTGTTGCAGCCTCCATGTCAATCCATGTTGCTTAGGGTCTTCCTCCTTTTTGCTGACCCTCTACTCTACCAAACACAATGGTACTACTTCACAAGGAACTAGTCACTCCTGATAACATGCCCAAATTATGTGAGATGAAATCTCACCATCCTTACTTCTAAGGAACATTCTGGCTATACTTCTTCCAGCATAGATATGTTCATTTTTCTGACAGTCCATGGTTTATTTAATTTTCTTTACCAACACCATAATTCAAAGGTATCAATTCTTCTCTCTCCTTAGATATTGTCTAGCTTTCATATGTGTATGAGGCAATTGAAAATGTCATGGCATAGGTCAGGTGCACTTTAGTGCTCAAGGTAAAATCTTAGTTTTTTAACACTTTAAAGAGATCTTTTGTAGCATTTGCCCAATGCAGTACATCATTTGATCTGCTGACTGTGCTTCTGTGGGCATTGATTGTGGACCCAAGTAAAATGAAATCCTTGACAACTTCTATCTTTTCTCCATTTATTATGATGTTGCTTACTGATCCACAGTTTTTTAAATTAGAGTGGGACAATTTTATAAAATTTCCAGGAAAATTGTAAATGGGCAATGAAAGTTTGTTAGGAGAAAATAATTATAAACAAGAGTGAATACAAGATTCTTGAAATTTCAGAATTCACCTGGTAAAAGGAGGGAGAAGACACTTCAAGCCTGGGGATAGTTGCAGCAAGTTAAAAAAAAAAAATTGCTTAACCATTGTTATGGGAGCTCTGGTGGCATAGTGGCTAAGGCACTTGACTGCTAACCAGAAGGCTGGCAGTTCAAACTCCTCAGAAGGAAAATGGGGCAATCTACTTCCGTAGTGATACTGCTTCAGAAACCCAAGGAGGGGTCGCTATGAGTCGGGTCCGACTTGATGGCACATAACAACAACAACAACAACCATTGTTATGGATTGAATTATGTCTCCAAAAAGATATGGTGAAGTCTGTGAATCACCTCATAATGTGGATAAACTTGGAGGGCATTATGCTGAGTGAATTAAGTCAGTCACAGAAGGACAACTATTTCATGAGTCCATTATTACAAAAGGCAAGGAAAGATTTATACAGCGAAGGAAATTGTTTTTGCTGGTTATAGGGTAGGGAGAAAGGGAGGGAAAATTGCTGGCTAGTTAAGAGACCAGTATTGACTCAGATTAAGGGAAAGGCAATATAATAAAATCATGTGAGCAGTACAATACCATTAAAGAAAAGGAAGACAAAGAGTGGTACCTAAGAGGTACAGACAACAAACATAAATACTATTACATACACAATACTGCATTATCAGTAATAACAAATAATCTATGGAAGTATACATAGGCAGACAATCAAGAAGATCAGGCAATGAACAGGAAAATGCCCATGACCATGCATACGTTCGGCAGATATATTTCTATGTATTTGTATATGCTATAAAAAATGTCCACATACATTATAGCACTAACAGGAGACAAAGTTAGGATAACTTCTTAGCCACAACCAAGTACCTAGAGGGAGTGATGTGCTGGGCCTGTGGGCTCGGAACTGTGGTTGCGGGAGACATCAAGCTCAATTGGCACAATACAGTATACAAAAACATTGTTCTGCATACTACTTTGATTAATAGTAACTAGAGTCTAAAAACCTTGTGAATAGCCATCTAAGATGGAACTATATGTTTCTCTGTATCCAGACCAAAAAAGAGTGAAAAAAATCAAAGACACATGGAAGCAAGTAGTCCACGGGACTAGTGGACCATGGTAGTCTCAGCCTGTGTGACCCTGAGACCAGAAGAACTAGACAGTGCCTGGCTACCACGGCCAGCCATTCTGAAAGAGATCAAGATTGGAGATGCTGGATAGAATGGGAGGAAAAAAAAGGTGGAATAAAATAAAAAAAGATAAAGACCAAGATTACTGGTCAGATAGAGACTAGTGTAACCCCTGAGATTTTGGTCCCAAGTCACCCTTTGGGACTGGAATTGGAATTATTCCCATCTTAACTCTCAGCCAAGCAACAGACAGGTCTATGAGCTGAACAACTACACCAGGGAAATGTGTCCCTCAGAATAATTAACCATGAGAGATCAGAAGGGCAGTGTTTTGCTTAGGGAGAAAGAAAGCTAGGGAGGAAGCAATGCATGGGTAATAAAGAGCCAGGCGAAGGGTGACCATAGAGAGGAAGTGGGAGGACAGCTGTTACATTGTGGAGATTATAATTTGTCATGAAACAAAATGTGTATGAACCATTGAATATAAAATAATCTGCTTTGTAAAATTTCACCTAAATCACAATAAAAAGATTTTA